>NC_092148.1:4540237-4547737 GCF_045791955.1 Oncorhynchus clarkii lewisi
ACAAAAATATCGTATTTATTTTTCTAATGATATTATCTAATGATAATATATTCTTCTTCTTCTTATGTTCTAGTGATATTATCTAATGATTTTATCCTAAAATCCTGGAACTTCAACTCTGCAATGTTTTGTGGAAGTGTCACCTGTTGCGCTGTTTTGAAGAGACGTTCTCTTATCTCATATACCATATACCAATAACTCATACAGAGTCTTTACAAGTTATACTTATTTTAAATGGCAAACATTAGGGTAGTCATGACAACAACAAAAAATGTAAACGACAGTTGTTCACGTCACTGCACAACTCGTAAAAGTGTCAAGAGGATGAACTTCAACTTTAACTCACCGACTCCGCTCGGTTCCATAACGGATATAAACAGGAAAGGTATCGTGCCCCAGCACAGTAAGGAAAACCCACGTCGCTCCATGACAGTAAATATATTTACCACAGTTGTTCATTAAAATATATCCCGCTTCAATAAAAAAAAAGTTTAATAAAGAGAAAGCTTTGTGGAAGTCAAGATCGCAGCGTTGAAAGTTTGAGCCGCGCTTTTCCGAGAGGCAGACTGCCTTCACCAAACACCGTTCTCCAGCTCAGCTGAACACTCACTGCTGAAGAATCTCTCTGTGAACGCAGAGGGCACAGTACGTCGAGTCGGAGCATGGACGTGGGTTCTCTGTCGCGAAACAGGAAATCTTTTCAGAGGCAGGACTTTTTCCTCTCTCTCTCTCTCTCTCTCTCCCTCCCTCGCACCGCGGAGTTTTACTCAAACCTGTAATTATGCGCCTAACATTTAAGAGCGGGCCTACGCAAACTGATAATGCGATTATGTTTGAGTAAACAAACATGGGGCGAGCTAAAATCTGCGATAACATAACTACATTATTTATGATACAAAGTTTTAGATGAAACATGTTTGATACATTATCCTACTACACTACTACCTATAATAATGGTATTATATCCGTGTGATAATTACATTGTAATGATTATCTGGCAGTACATTCATATCACTTTTAATTTGAGGAGAGAGTGAGAAGAGAGAGGCAGAAAGAGAGAGAGGCAGAAAGAGAGAGAGGCAGAAAGAGAGAGAGAGTCAGAAAGAGAGAGAGAGTCAGAAAGAGAGAGAGTCAGAAAGAGAGAGAGGCAGAAAGAGAGAGAGGCAGAAAGAGAGAGAGGCAGAAAGAGAGAGAGGCAGAAAGAGAGAGAGGCAGAAAGAGAGAGAGGCAAAAAGAGAGAGAGGCAGAAAGAGAGAGAGTCAGGAAGAGAGGGGGGAGAGAGAGAGAGAGAGAGTATGGTATGTCTAGAATCAGTGCAGAGACTCAGACAGAGACATAGTGACATTATTTATGTCCAGTTGTTGGTGGCAGACAGACAGACAGGCAGACAGGCAGACAGACAGACAGACAGACAGACAGACAGACAGACAGACAGACAGACAGACAGACAGACAGACAGACAGACAGACAGACAGACAGAGAGACAGAGAGAGAGAGAGAGAGGGACAGAGAGAGAGAGAGAAAGAGAGGGACTACCACTTCTTCAAAGACAGGTCTGAACATGCTCTCCTTTGAAAAGTTTTGGAAGAAGCCAGGCCGAGCTACCTCCTACCATCATATCTACCATACTGACATCCCTAATATATCTCCTACCATCATATCTACCATACTGGCATCCCCTGACCATCCCCACTATACCTCCTACCATCATATCTACCACACTGACCATCCCCACTATACCTCCTACCATCATATCTACCACACTGACCATCCCCACTATATCTCCTACCATCCCATCTACCATACTGACCATCCCCACTATATCTCCTACCATCATATCTACCATACTGACCATCCCCACTATATCTCCTACCATCATATCTACCATACTGACCATCCCCACTATTAATCCTACCATCATATCTACCATACTGACCATCCCCACTATTTCTCCTACCATCATATCTACCATACTGACCATCCCCACTATACCTCCTACCATCATATCTACCATACTGACCATCCCCACTATATCTCCTACCATCATATCTACCATACTGACCATCCCCACTATACCTCCTACCATCATATCTACCATACTGACCATCCCCACTATATCTCCTACCATCATATCTACCATACTGACCATCCTCACTATATATCCTACCACCATACTGACCACCTCCACTGTATCTCCTACCATCATATCTACCATACTGACCATGCCCACTATTTATCCTACCATCATATCTACCATACTGCCCATCCCCTCTATATCTCCTACCATCATATCTACCATACTGACCATCCCCACTATATCTCCTACCATCATATCTACCATACTGACCATCCCCACTATATCTCCTACCATCATATCTACCATACTGACATCCCCACTATATCTCCTACCATCATATCTACCATACTGACCATCCCCACTATATCTCCTACCATCCCCACTATATAGCTCCTACCATCATATCTACCATACTGCCCATCCCCACTATATCTCCTACCACCATACTGACCATCCCCACTATATCTCCTACCATCATATCTACCATACTAACCACACTGATCATCCCCGCTATACCTCCTACCATCATATCTACCATACTGACCATCCCCACTATATATCCTACCATCATATCTACCATACTGACCATCCCCACTATATCTCCTACCACCATATCTACCATACTAACCACACTGATCATCCCCGCTATACCCTACTACCATCATATCTACCATACTGACCATCCCCACTATACCTACAACCATCACATCTACCATACTGACCACACTGACCATCCCCACTAATACTCCTACCATCATATCTACCATACTAACCATCCCCACTATATCTCCTACCATCATATCTACCATACTGACCATCCCCACTATATCTCCTACCATCATATCTACCATACTGACCATCCTCACTATATATCCTACCACCATACTGACCACCTCCACTGTATCTCCTACCATCATATCTACCATACTGACCATCCCCACTATTTCTCCTACCATCATATCTACCATACTGCCCACCCCCTCTATATCTCCTACCATCATATCTACCATACTGACCATCCCCACTATATCTCCTACCATCATATCTACCATACTGACCATCCCCACTATATCTCCTACCATCATATCTACCATACTGACATCCCCACTATATCTCCTACCATCATATCTACCATACTGACCATCCCCACTATATCTCCTACCATCCCCACTATATAGCTCCTACCATCATATCTACCATACTGCCCATCCCCACTATATCTCCTACCACCATACTGACCATCCCCACTATATCTCCTACCATCATATCTACCATACTAACCACACTGATCATCCCCGCTATACCTCCTACCATCATATCTACCATACTGACCATCCCCACTATATCTCCTACCATCATATCTACCATACTGACCATCCCCACTATATCTCCTACCACCATATCTACCATATTAACCACACTGATCATCCCCGCTATACCCTACTACCATCATATCTACCATACTGACCATCCCCACTATACCTACTACCATCACATCTACCATACTGACCACACTGACCATCCCCACTATACCTCCTACCATCATATCTACCATACTGACCATCCCCACTATATCTACTACCATCATATCTACCATACTGACCATCCCCACTATACCTCCTACCATCATATGTACCACACTGACCATCCTCACTATAACTCTTACAATTCTATCTCCAGATATGTCACAGACAACCAACGGAAAGATTGGATTTGGAGGCACAAGTACAGTAGGAGACTAGGACGTGTGTTGCAAGAGAGAGTTACAGTCAAATGTACCCACGACTAGTCATCACTTCATCATGTGTTATGCAGTATAATCCTACCAGTTTCCAGTATGGGAGATCTCCCCGCCCCAGTTTATACAATACCAGTGAACTGGGGCCCATCAGTGTTGTTATGGGATGTTCAACACCCACATGGACCGTTTTCCTGTGAACTGGGGCCCATCAGTGTTGTTATGGGATGTTCAACACCCAAATGGACCGTTTCCCTGTGAACTGGGGCCCATCAGTGTTGTTATGGGATGTTCAACACCCAAGTGGACCGTTTCCCTGTGAACTGGGGCCCATCAGTGTTGTTATGGGATGTTCAACACCCACATGGACTGTTTTCCTGTGAACTGGGGCCCATCAGTGTTGTTATGGGATGTTTAACACCCACATGGACTGTTTTCCTGTGAACTGGGGCCCATCAGTGTTGTTATGGGATGTTTAACACCCACATGGACTGTTTTCCTGTGAACTGGGGCCCATCAGTGTTGTTATGGGATGTTCAACACCCACATGGATCGTTTTCCTGCCTACTTCTCTACGTTAGCTTATGATAGTAGTTTGCAAAATGCCACTGAATGATGGATGAGCTCTGTACGATGGCGATGAAGCATTCCTGGTGTCAACAACCCGGTGAGAGTGTGTGTGTGTGTGTGTGTGTGTGTGTGTGTGTGTGTGTGTGTGTGTGTGTGTGTACTGGAAGCCAAAATAGCTTTCAGGAAAGCTTCCAGTTATAAGTTAACACCGTTATTTACCCAGCGATACCAACACACACACACACACACGTGCACATGCAGACGCGCACACGCACATGCAGACACGCACACATACACACACACACACACACACACACACACACACACACACACACACACACACAGTATTCACACCCTTTCTCTAAAATGTATTACATAGATATTTTTCCTCCTCAATCTACACACAATACCCCATAATGACATCACAATACACCATAATGACATCACAATACCCCATAATGACATCACAATACCCCATAATGACATCACAATACCTCATAATGACATCACAATACCCCATAATGACATCACAATACACCATAATGACATCACAATACCCCATAATGACATCACAATACACCATCATGACATCACAATACCCCATAATGACATCACAATACACCATAATGACATCACAATACCCCGTAATGACATCACAATACCCCATAAAGACATCACAATACACCATAATGACATCACAATACACCATAATGACATCACAATACACCATAATGACATCACAATACACCATAATGACATCACAATACCCCATAATGACATCACAATACCCCATAATGACATCACAATACCCCATAATGACATCACAAGACCTTATAATGACATCACAATACACCATAATGACATCACAATACACCATAATGACATCACAATACCCCATAATGGCATCACAACACACCATCACAATACACCATAATGACATCACAATACACCATAATGACATCACAATACACCATAATGATAAAGCAAAAAACATTACTTTATTTTTTCACATCAGTCATTTGGTTTTGGCACCATCATTTCCAAATAAATTCATGTGATTTTCTAGATTTTTTTTCTCATTTTGTCTGTCATAGTTGAAGTGTACCTATGATGAAAATTACAGGCCTCTCTCATCTTTTTAAGTGGGAGAACTTGCACAATTGGTGGCTGACTAAATACTTTTTTGCCCCACTGATACATCGGTCGTTTCTTTTTCACTTTCACATGTGGAATTGCAAGTTCCACATGAAAAATAATCACGTGAAAGTTTTTCACATATGAAACTGCAAATTAGATTTTTACATGTGATTGTTTTTCACATGTGAACTTACATTTTCAATGTTTTCTTACATGTGAAAGTGCAAATCGGATTCTCACATTTCTCATGTGAAACTGAACTTCACGTGAAAACATGTTTTTCAGACAGAAAACAGTGTGTGGAGAGATGACAGACAGAAAGATGACAGACAGAGAGACAGACAGAGGTGCGTGGAGAGATGACAGACAGAAAGAGGACTAACAGAGGTGTGTGGAGAGATGACAGACAGAAATATGACAGACAGAGGTGTGGAGAGATGACAGACAGAAAGATGACAGACAGAGGTGTGTGGAGATATGACAGACAGAAAGATGACAGACAGAGGTGTGTGGAGAGATGACAGACAGAAAGATGACAGACAGAAAGATGACAGACAGAGGTGTGTGGCGAGATAACAGACAGAAAGATAACAGACAGAGGTGTGTGGGGAGATGACAGACAGAAAGATGACAGACAGAAAGAGGACAGACAGAGGTGTGTGGAGAGATGACACACAGAAAGATGACAGACAGAGGTGTGTGGAGAGATGACAGACAGAAAGATGACAGACAGAGGTGTGTGGAGAGATGACAGACAGAAAGATGACAGACAGAGATGTGTGGAGAGATGATAGACAGAAAGATGACAGACAGAGAGACAGATAGAGGTGTGTGGAGAGATGACAGACAGACAGATAGAGGTGAGATTTTGGCCACTAGATGGCAGCAGTGTATGTGCAAAGTTTTAGACTGATCCAATGAACCATTGCACTACTGTTCAAAATGTTGTATAAAGACTGCCCAAATTTGCCTAATCTGTTTATTAATAACTTTTCATTTTCAAAACTGTGCACTCTCCTCAAACAATAGTATGGTATTCTTTCACTGAAATAGCTACTGTAAATTGGACAGCACAGTTAAATTAACAATAATTTTTTGGGTTACCAGGCGCCCCTGGCTGTATCAGTTCCCTAACCCTAACCCTAACCCTAACCCTCTTCAGTCTACCTCCTCCTTTTTTGAACATTCTGTTAAAAATCGCGCAACATTTCAGCGTCCTGCTACTCATGCCAGGAATATAGTATATGCATATGATTAGTATGTGTGGATAGAAAACACTCTGAAGTTTCTAAAACGGGTTAAATCACGGCTGTGACTATAACAGAGCGTGTGTTTCATCGAAAAGCGCAAGAAAAACTGGTCACTGAAAGCTGAAAATAATATTCATGCGCCACTTGCATGTATTGTTTAAAGGACACCAAATTAAATAGGACTAAGGATGCAATTCCTACAGCTTCCACACGATGTCGCCATTGTCGTCATTTTCCTGAGAATTATTTCTTGGTAAAACAAAGGAAAGGGATTCCATTTCTTCCGGTCTCCGACAGGATGTTTTGGAGGAGAGATTTCCGACCATGATTTCAAGACGTGGAGCTATTGAATACACATCGCCCCGTGATCATTTTGATAGATTATAAACGTTTACTAATACCTAAAGTTGGATTACAAAAGTATTTCGAAGTGTTTTGTGAAAGTTTATCGTCGACTTTTTTAATTTAAAAAAATGACGCTGCGTTTTGAAACAGTGTTTTTTTCTGAATCACACAGTTTCCATAGATGGATATTTTGGGTATATATGGACCGATTTAATCGAAAAAAAGACCCAATAGTGATGTTTATGGGGCATATAGGAGTGCCAAGAAAGAAGCTCGTCAAAGGTAATGAATGTTTTATATTTTATTTCTGCGTTTTGTGTAGCGCCGGCTAAGCTAAATCTTTGTTTACGTCGCCTTCAGGCATTTTGGGGTGTTGCATGCTA
>NC_092148.1:4555237-4590237 GCF_045791955.1 Oncorhynchus clarkii lewisi
CATTGAGAAACGCCTCAGCACTAATCAGGAAGGAATGACAAGTCTATTACTTTCAGATTACGTTTTCCTTTCCCAGGCGGACCAGGAATAAACCCTTTCACTGTGGGACTGTGTCCTTCTGACCAGGATTAAACCCTTTCTCTGTGGGACTGTGTCCTTCTGACCAGGATTAAACCCTTTCACTGTGGGACTGTGTCCTTCTGACCAGGATTAAACCCTTTCACTGTGGGACTGTGTCCTTCTGACCAGGATTAAACCCTGTCACTGTGGGACTGTGTCCTTCTGACCAGGATTAAACCCTTTCACTGTGGGACTGTGTCCTTCTGACCAGGATTAAACCCTTTCTCTGTGGGACTGTGTCCTTCTGACCAGGATTAAACCCTTTCACTGTGGGACTGTGTCCTTCTGACCAGGATTAAACCCTTTCACTGTGGGACTGTGTCCTTCTGACCAGGATTAAAACCTTTCTCTGTGGGACTGTGTCCTTCTGACCAGGATTTAACCCTTTCACTGTGGGACTGTGTCCTTCTGACCAGGATTAAACCCTTTCACTGTGGGACTGTGTCCTTCTGACCAGGATTAAACCCTGTCACTGTGGGACTGTGTCCTTCTGACCAGGATTAAACCCTTTCACTGTGGGACTGTGTCCTTCTGACCAGGATTAAACCCTTTCACTGTGGGACTGTGTCCTTCTGACCAGGATTAAACCCTTTCACTGTGGGACTGTGTCCTTCTGACCAGGATTATTGAGAAAATGTGTGTGTGGATCCCGTCCCATTACTATCCTCCAGTCCCCCCCCCCCCCCCCTAATTGAGAAACGCCTCAGCACTAATCAGGAAGGAATGACAAGTCTATTACTTTCAGATTACGTTTTCCTTTCCCAGTCGGACCAGGAATAAACCCTTTCACTGTGGGACTGTGTCCTTCTGACCAGGATTAAACCCTTTCTCTGTGGGACTGTGTCCTTCTGACCAGGATTAAACCCTTTCACTGTGGGACTGTGTCCTTCTGACCAGGATTAAACCCTTTCACTGTGGGACTGTGTCCTTCTGACCAGGATTAAACCCTTTCACTGTGGGACTGTGTCCTTCTGACCAGGATTAAACCCTTTCACTGTGGGACTGTGTCCTTCTGACCAGGATTAAACCCTGTCACTGTGGGACTGTGTCCTTCTGACCAGGATTAAACCCTTTCACTGTGGGACTGTGTCCTTCTGACCAGGATTAAACCCTTTCTCTGTGGGACTGTGTCCTTCTGACCAGGATTAAACCCTTTCACTGTGGGACTGTGTCCTTCTGACCAGGATTAAACCATGTCACTGTGGGACTGTGTCCTTCTAACCAGGATTAAACCCTTTCACTGTGTGACTGTGTCCTTCTGACCAGGATTAAACCCTTTCACTGTGGGACTGTGTCCTTCTGACCAGGATTAAACCCTTTCACTGTGGGACTGTGTCCTTCTGACCAGGATTAAACCCTGTCACTGTGGGACTGTGTCCTTCTGACCAGGATTAAACCCTTTCACTGTGGGACTGTGTCCTTCTGACCAGGATTAAACCCTTTCACTGTGGGACTGTGTCCTTCTGACCAGGATTAAACCCTGTCACTGTGGGACTGTGTCCTTCTGACCAGGATTAAACCCTTTCACTGTGGGACTGTGTCCTTCTGACCAGGATTAAACCCTTTCACTGTAAGACTGTGTCCTTCTGACCAGGATTAAACCCTTTCACTGTGGGACTGTGTCCTTCTGACCAGGATTAAACCCTTTCACTGTGGGACTTTGTCCTTCTGACCAGGATTAAAGCCTTTCACTGTGGGACTGTGTCCTTCTGACCAGGATTAAACCCTGTCACTGTGGGACTGTGTCCTTCTGACCAGGATTAAACCCTTTCACTGTGGGACTGTGTCCTTCTGACCAGGATTAAACTCTGTCACTGTGGGACTGTGTCCTTCTGACCAGGATTAAACCCTTTCACTGTGGGACTGTGTCCTTCTGACCAGGATTAAACCCTGTCACTGTGGGACTGTGTCCTTCTGACCAGGATTAAACCCTTTCACTGTGGGACTGTGTCCTTATGACCAGGATTAAACCCTGTCACTGTGGGACTGTGTCCTTCTGACCAGGATTAAACCCTTTCACTGTGGGACTGTGTCCTTCTGACCAGGATTAAACACTTTCACTGTGGGACTGTGTCCTTCTGACCAGGATTAAACCCTTTCACTGTGGGACTGTGTCCTTCTGACCAGGATTAAACCCTTTCACTGTGGGACTGTGTCCTTCTGACCAGGATTAAACCCTTTCACTGTGGGACTGTGTCCTTCTGACCAGGATTAAACCCTGTCACTGTGGGACTGTGTCCTTCTGACCAGGATTAAACCCTTTCACTGTGGGACTGTGTCCTTCTGACCAGGATTAAACCCTTTCACTGTGGGACTGTGTCCTTCTGACCAGGATTAAACCCTGTCACTGTGGGACTGTGTCCTTCTGACCAGGATTAAACCCTTTCACTGTGGGACTGTGTCCTTCTGACCAGGATTAAACTCTTTCACTGTGGGACTGTGTCCTTCTGACCAGGATTAAACCCTTTCACTCTGGGACTGTGTCCTTCTGACCAGGATTAAACCCTGTCACTGTGGCATTGTGTCCTTCTGACCAGGATTAAACCCTTTCACTGTGGGACTGTGTCCTTCTGACCAGGATTAAACCCTTTCACTGTGGGACTGTGTCCTTCTGACCAGGATTAAACCCTGTCACTGTGGGACTGTGTCCTTCTGACCAGGATTAAACCCTGTCACTGTGGGACTGTGTCCTTCTGACCAGGATTAAACCCTGTCACTGTGGGACTGTGTCCTTCTGACCAGGATTAAACCCTTTCACTGTGGGACTGTTTCCTTCTGACCTTAAACCCTTTCACTGTGGGACTGTGTCCTTCTGACCAGGATTAAACCCTTTCACTGTGGGACTGTGTCCTTCTGACCAGGATTAAACCCTGTCACTGTGGGACTGTGTCCTTCTGACCAGGATTAAACCCTTTCACTGTGGGACTGTGTCCTTCTGACCAGGATTAAACCCTGTCACTGTGGGACTGTGTCCTTCTGACCAGGATTAAACCCTTTCACTGTGGGACTGTGTCCTTCTGACCAGGATTAAACCCTGTCACTGTGGGACTGTGTCCTTCTGACCAGGATTAAACCCTGTCACTGTGGGACTGTGTCCTTCTGACCAGGATTAAACCCTTTCACTGTGGGACTGTGTCCTTCTGACCAGGATTAAACCCTTTCACTGTGGGACTGTGTCCTTCTGACCAGGATTAAACCCTGTCACTGTGGGACTGTGTCCTTCTGACCAGGATTAAACCCTGTCACTGTGGGACTGTGTCCTTCTGACCAGGATTAAACCCTTTCACTGTGGGACTGTGTCCTTCTGACCTTAAACCCTTTCACTGTGGGACTGTGTCCTTCTGACCAGGATTAAACCCTTTCACTGTGGGACTGTGTCCTTCTGACCAGCATTAAACCCTGTCACTGTGGGACTGTGTCCTTCTGACCAGGATTAAACCCTGTCACTGTGGGACTGTGTCCTTATGACCAGGATTAAACCCATTCACTGTGGGACTGTGTCCTTCTGACCAGGATTAAACCCAGTCACTGTGGGACTGTGTCCTTCTGACCAGGATTAAACCCTGTCACTGTGGCATTGTGTCCTTCTGACCAGGATTAAACCCTGTCACTGTGGGACTGTGTCCTTCTGACCAGGATTAAACCCTGTCACTGTGGGACTGTGTCCTTCTGACCAGGATTAAACCCTTTCACTGTGGGACTGTTTCCTTCTGACCTTAAACCCTTTCACTGTGGGACTGTGTCCTTCTGACCAGGATTAAACCCTTTCACTGTGGGACTGTGTCCTTCTGACCAGGATTAAACCCTGTCACTGTGGGACTGTGTCCTTCTGACCAGGATTAAACCCTTTCACTGTGGGACTGTGTCCCTCTGACCAGCATTAAACCCTGTCACTGTGGGACTGTGTCCTTCTGACCAGGATTAAACCCTGTCACTGTGGGACTGTGTCCTCCTGACCAGGATTAAACCCTTTCACTGTGGGACTGTGTCCTTCCTACCAGGATTAAACCCTTTCACTGTGGGACTGTGTCCTTCTGACCAGGATTAAACCCTTTCACTGTGGGACTGTGTCCTTCTGACCAGGATTAAACCCTGTCACTGTGGGACTGTGTCCTTCTGACCAGGATTAAACCCTGTCACTGTGGGACTGTGTCCTTATGACCAGGATTAAACCCATTCACTGTGGGACTGTGTCCTTCTGACCAGGATTAAACCCAGTCACTGTGGGACTGTGTCCTTCTGACCAGGATTAAACCCTGTCACTGTGGCACTGTGTCCTTCTGACCAGGATTAAACCCTGTCACTGTGGCATTGTGTCCTTCTGACCAGGATTAAACCCTGTCACTGTGGGACTGTGTCCTTATGACCAGGATTAAACCCTTTCTCTGTGGGACTGTGTCCTTCTGACCAGGATTAAACCCTTTCACTGTGGGACTGTGTCCTTCTGACCAGGATTAAACCCTGTCACTGTGGGACTGTGTCCTTCTGACCAGGATTAAACCCTTTCACTGTGGGACTGTTTCCTTCTGACCTTAAACCCTTTCACTGTGGGACTGTGTCCTTCTGACCAGGATTAAACCCTTTCACTGTGGGACTGTGTCCTTCTGACCAGGATTAAACCCTGTCACTGTGGGACTGTGTCCTTCTGACCAGGATTAAACCCTTTCACTGTGGGACTGTGTCCTTCTGACCAGGATTAAACCCTGTCACTGTGGGACTGTGTCCTTCTGACCAGGATTAAACCCTGTCACTGTGGGACTGTGTCCTTCTGACCAGGATTAAACCCTTTCACTGTGGGACTGTGTCCTTCTGACCAGGATTAAACCCTTTCACTGTGGGACTGTGTCCTTCTGACCAGGATTAAACCCTTTCACTGTGGGACTGTGTCCTTCTGACCAGGATTAAACCCTGTCACTGTGGGACTGTGTCCTTCTGACCAGGATTAAACCCTGTCACTGTGGGACTGTGTCCTTCTGACCAGGATTAAACCCTTTCACTGTGGGACTGTGTCCTTCTGACCTTAAACCCTTTCACTGTGGGACTGTGTCCTTCTGACCAGGATTAAACCCTTTCACTGTGGGACTGTGTCCTTCTGACCAGCATTAAACCCTGTCACTGTGGGACTGTGTCCTTCTGACCAGGATTAAACCATGTCACTGTGGGACTGTGTCCTTCTGACCAGGATTAAACCCTTTCACTGTGGGACTGTGTCCTTCCTACCAGGATTAAACCCTTTCACTGTGGGACTGTGTCCTTCTGACCAGGATTAAACCCTTTCACTGTGGGACTGTGTCCTTCTGACCAGGATTAAACCCTGTCACTGTGGGACTGTGTCCTTCTGACCAGGATTAAACCCTGTCACTGTGGGACTGTGTCCTTCTGACCAGGATTAAACCCTTTCACTGTGTGACTGTGTCCTTCTGACCAGGATTAAACCCTGTCACTGTGGGACTGTGTCCTTCTGACCAGGATTAAACCCTGTCACTGTGGGACTGTGTCCTTCTGACCAGGATTAAACCCTGTCACTGCGGGACTGTGTCCTTCTGACCAGGATTAAACCCTTTCACTGTGGGACTGTGTCCTTCTGACCAGGATTAAACCCTTTCACTGTGGGACTGTGTCCTTCTGACCAGGATTAAACCCTGTCACTGTGGGACTGTGTCCTTCTGACCAGGATTAAACCCTGTCACTGTGGGACTGTGTCCTTCTGACCAGGATTAAACCCTGTCACTGTGGGACTGTGTCCTTATGACCAGGATTAAACCCATTCACTGTGGGACTGTGTCCTTCTGACCAGGATTAAACCCAGTCACTGTGGGACTGTGTCCTTCTGACCAGGATTAAACCCTGTCACTGTGGCATTGTGTCCTTCTGACCAGGATTAAACCCTGTCACTGTGGGACTGTGTCCTTATGACCAGGATTAAACCCTTTCTCTGTGGGACTGTGTCCTTCTGACCAGGATTAAACCCTTTCACTGTGGGACTGTGTCCTTCTGACCAGGATTAAACCCAGTCACTGTGGGACTGTGTCCTTCTGACCAGGATTAAACCCTTTCACTGTGGCATTGTGTCCTTCTGACCAGGATTAAACCCTTTCACTGTGGGACTGTGTCCTTCTGACCAGGATTAAACCCTTTCACTGTGGAACTGTGTCCTGACCAGGATTAAACCCTTTCACTGTGGAACTGTGTCCTTCTGACCAGGATTAAAGCCTTTCACTGTGGGACTGTGTCCTTCTGACCAGGATTAAACCCTTTCACTGTGGGACTGTGTCCTTCTGACCAGGATTAAACCCTTTCACTGTGGGACTGTGTCCTTCTGACCAGGATTAAACCCTGTCACTGTGGGACTGTGTCCTTCTGACCAGGATTAAACCCTTTCACTGTGGGACTGTGTCCTTCTGACCAGCATTAAACCCTGTCACTGTGTCCTTCTGACCAGGATTAAACCCTTTCACTGTGGGACTGCGTCCTTCTGACCAGGATTAAACCCTTTCACTGTGGGACTGTGTCCTTCTGACCAGGATTAAACCCTGTCACTGTGGGACTGTGTCCTTCTGACCAGGATTAAACCCTGTCACTGTGGGACTGTGTCCTTCTGACCAGGATTAAACCCTGTCACTGTGGGACTGTGTCCTTCTGACCAGCATTAAACCATGTCACTGTGGGACTGTGTCCTTCTGACCAGGATTAAACCCTGTCACTGTGGGACTGTGTCCTTCTGACCAGGATTAAACCCTGTCACTGTGGGACTGTGTCCTTCTGACCAGGATTAAACCCTTTCACTGTGGGACTGTGTCCTTCTGACCAGGATTAAACCCTTTCACTGTGGGACTGTGTCCTTCTGACCAGGATTAAACCCTTTCACTGTGGGACTTTGTCCTTCTGACCAGGATTAAACCCTGTCACTGTGGGACTGTGTCCTTCTGACCAGGATTAAACCCTGTCACTGTGGGACTGTGTCCTTCTGACCAGGATTAAACCCTTTCACTGTGGGACTGTGTCCTTCTGACCAGGATTAAACCCTGTCACTGTGGGACTGTGTCCTTCTGACCAGGATTAAACCCTTTCACTGTGGGAATGTGTCCTTCTGACCAGGATTAAACCCTGTCACTGTGGGACTGTGTCCTTCTGACCAGGATTAAACCCTGTCACTGTGGGACTGTGTCCTTCTGACCAGGATTAAACCCTTTCACTGTGGGACTGTGTCCTTCTGACCAGGATTAAACCCTGTCACTGTGGGACTGTGTCCTTCTGACCAGGATTAAACCCTTTCACTGTGGTACTGTGTCCTTCTGACCAGGATTAAACCCTTTCACTGTGGGACTGTGTCCTTCTGACCAGGATTAAAACCTGTCACTGTGGGACTGTGTCCTTCTGACCAGGATTAAACCCTGTCACTGTGGGACTGTGTCCTTCTGACCAGGATTAAACCCTTTCACTGTGGTACTGTGTCCTTCTGACCAGGATTAAACCTTTTCACTGTGGGACTGTGTCCTTCTGACCAGGATTAAACCCTTTCACTGTGGGACTGTGTCCTTCTGACCAGCATTAAACCCTGTCACTGTGTCCTTCTGACCAGGATTAAACCCTTTCACTGTGGGACTGTGTCCTTCTGACCAGGATTAAACCCTTTCACTGTGGGACTGTGTCCTTCTGACCAGGATTAAACCCTGTCACTGTGGGACTGTGTCCTTCTGACCAGGATTAAACCCTGTCACTGTGGGACTGTGTCCTTCTGACCAGCATTAAACCCTGTCACTGTGTCCTTCTGACCAGGATTAAACCCTTTCACTGTGGGACTGCGTCCTTCTGACCAGGATTAAACCCTTTCACTGTGGGACTGTGTCCTTCTGACCAGGATTAAACCCTGTCACTGTGGGACTGTGTCCTTCTGACCAGGATTAAACCCTGTCACTGTGGGACTGTGTCCTTCTGACCAGGATTAAACCCTGTCACTGTGGGACTGTGTCCTTCTGACCAGCATTAAACCATGTCACTGTGGGACTGTGTCCTTCTGACCAGGATTAAACCCTGTCACTGTGGTACTGTGTCCTTCTGACCAGGATTAAACCCTTTCACTGTGGGACTGTGTCCTTCTGACCAGGATTAAAACCTGTCACTGTGGGACTGTGTCCTTCTGACCAGGATTAAACCCTTTCACTGTGGGACTTTGTCCTTCTGACCAGGATTAAACCCTTTCACTGTGGGACTGTGTCCTTCTGACCAGGATTAAACCCTGTCACTGTGGGACTGTGTCCTTCTGACCAGGATTAAACCCTTTCACTGTGGGACTGTGTCCTTCTGACCAGGATTAAACCCTGTCACTGTGGGACTGTGTCCTTCTGACCAGGATTAAACCCTTTCACTGTGGGAATGTGTCCTTCTGACCAGGATTAAACCCTGTCACTTTGGGACTGTGTCCTTCTGACCAGGATTAAACCCTGTCACTGTGGGACTGTGTCCTTCTGACCAGGATTAAACCCTTTCACTGTGGGACTGTGTCCTTCTGACCAGGATTAAACCCTGTCACTGTGGGACTGTGTCCTTCTGACCAGGATTAAACCCTTTCACTGTGGTACTGTGTCCTTCTGACCAGGATTAAACCCTTTCACTGTGGGACTGTGTCCTTCTGACCAGGATTAAAACCTGTCACTGTGGGACTGTGTCCTTCTGACCAGGATTAAACCCTGTCACTGTGGGACTGTGTCCTTCTGAACAGCATTAAACCCTTTCACTGTTGGACTGTGTCCTTCTGACCAGGATTAAACCCTTTCACTGTGGGACGGTGTCCTTCTGACCAGGATTAAACCCTTTCACTGTGGGACTGTGTCCTTCTGACCAGGATTAAACCCTGTCACTGTGGGACTGTGTCCTTCTGACCAGGATTAAACCCTTTCACTGTGGGACTGTGTCCTTCTGACCAGGATTAAACCCTTTCACTGTGGGACTCTGTCCTTCTGACCAGGATTAAACCCTTTCACTGTGGGACTGTGTCCTTCTGACCAGGATTAAACCCTTTCACTGTGGGACTGTGTCCTTCTGACCAGGATTAAACCCTTTCACTGTGGGACTGTGTCCTTCTGACCAGGATTAAACTCTTTCACTGTGGGACTGTGTCCTTCTGACCAGGATTAAACCCTGTCACTGTGGGACTGTGTCCTTCTGACCAGCATTAAACCCTGTCACTGTGTCCTTCTGACCAGGATTAAACCCTTTCACTGTCTGTGTCCTTCTGACCAGGATTAAACCCTTTCAATGTGGGACTGTGTCCTTCTGACCAGGATTAAACCCTGTCACTGTGGGACTGTGTCCTTCTGACCAGGATTAAACCCTGTCACTGTGGGACTGTGTCCTTCTGACCAGGATTAAACCCTGTCACTGTGTCCTTCTGACCAGGATTAAACCCTTTCAATGTGGGACTGTGTCCTTCTGACCAGGATTAAACCCTTTCACTGTGGGACTGTGTCCTTCTGACCAGGATTAAACCCTGTCACTGTGGGACTGTGTCCTTCTGACCAGGATTAAACCCTGTCACTGTGGACTGTGTCCTTCTCAGGATTAAACCCTTTCACTGTGGGACTGTGTCCTTCTGACCAGGATTAAACCCTTTCACTGTGGGACTGTGTCCTTCTGACCAGGATTAAACCCTGTCACTGTGGGACTGTGGACCAGGATTAAACCCTGTCAATGTGGGACTGTGTCCTTCTGACCAGGATTAAACCCTGTCACTGTGGGACTGTGTCCTTCTGACCAGCATTAAACCCTGTCACTGTGGGACTGTGTCCTTCTGACCAGGATTAAACCCTGTCACTGTGGGACTGTGTCCTTCTGACCAGGATTAAACCCTTTCACTGTGGGACTGTGTCCTTCTGACCAGGATTAAACCCTTTCACTGTGGGAATGTGTCCTTCTGACCAGGATTAAACCCTGTCACTTTGGGACTGTGTCCTTCTGACCAGGATTAAACCCTGTCACTGTGGGACTGTGTCCTTCTGACCAGGATTAAACCCTTTCACTGTGGGACTGTGTCCTTCTGACCAGGATTAAACCCTGTCACTGTGGGACTGTGTCCTTCTGACCAGGATTAAACCCTTTCACTGTGGTACTGTGTCCTTCTGACCAGGATTAAACCCTTTCACTGTGGGACTGTGTCCTTCTGACCAGGATTAAAACCTGTCACTGTGGGACTGTGTCCTTCTGACCAGGATTAAACCCTGTCACTGTGGGACTGTGTCCTTCTGAACAGCATTAAACCCTTTCACTGTTGGACTGTGTCCTTCTGACCAGGATTAAACCCTTTCACTGTGGGACGGTGTCCTTCTGACCAGGATTAAACCCTTTCACTGTGGGACTGTGTCCTTCTGACCAGGATTAAACCCTGTCACTGTGGGACTGTGTCCTTCTGACCAGGATTAAACCCTTTCACTGTGGGACTGTGTCCTTCTGACCAGGATTAAACCCTTTCACTGTGGGACTGTGTCCTTCTGACCAGGATTAAACCCTTTCACTGTGGGACTGTGTCCTTCTGACCAGGATTAAACCCTTTCACTGTGGGACTGTGTCCTTCTGACCAGGATTAAACTCTTTCACTGTGGGACTGTGTCCTTCTGACCAGGATTAAACCCTGTCACTGTGGGACTGTGTCCTTCTGACCAGCATTAAACCCTGTCACTGTGTCCTTCTGACCAGGATTAAACCCTTTCACTGTGGGACTGTGTCCTTCTGACCAGGATTAAACCCTTTCAATGTGGGACTGTGTCCTTCTGACCAGGATTAAACCCTGTCACTGTGGGACTGTGTCCTTCTGACCAGGATTAAACCCTGTCACTGTGGGACTGTGTCCTTCTGACCAGGATTAAACCCTGTCACTGTGTCCTTCTGACCAGGATTAAACCCTTTCAATGTGGGACTGTGTCCTTCTGACCAGGATTAAACCCTTTCACTGTGGGACTGTGTCCTTCTGACCAGGATTAAACCCTGTCACTGTGGGACTGTGTCCTTCTGACCAGGATTAAACCCTGTCAATGTGGGACTGTGTCCTTCTGACCAGGATTAAACCCTGTCACTGTGGGACTGTGTCCTTCTGACCAGCATTAAACCCTGTCACTGTGGGACTGTGTCCTTCTGACCAGGATTAAACCCTGTCACTGTGGGACTGTGTCCTTCTGACCAGGATTAAACCCTTTCACTGTGGGACTGTGTCCTTCTGACCAGGATTAAACCCTGTCACTGTGGGACTGTGTCCTTCTGACCAGGATTAAACCCTTTCACTGTGGGACTGTGTCCTTCTGACCAGGATTAAACCCTTTCACTGTGGGACTGTGTCCTTCTGACCAGGATTAAACCCTTTCACTGTGGGACTGTGTCCTTCTGACCAGGATTAAACCCTTTCACTGTGGGACTGTGTCCTTCTGACCAGCATTAAACCCTGTCACTGTGTCCTTCTGACCAGGATTAAACCCTTTCACTGTGGGACTGTGTCCTTCTGACCAGGATTAAACCCTTTCAATGTGGGACTGTGTCCTTCTGACCAGGATTAAACCCTGTCACTGTGGGACTGTGTCCTTCTGACCAGGATTAAACCCTGTCACTGTGGGACTGTGTCCTTCTGACCAGGATTAAACCCTGTCACTGTGTCCTTCTGACCAGGATTAAACCCTTTCAATGTGGGACTGTGTCCTTCTGACCAGGATTAAACCCTTTCACTGTGGGACTGTGTCCTTCTGACCAGGATTAAACCCTGTCACTGTGGGACTGTGTCCTTCTGACCAGGATTAAACCCTGTCACTGTGGGACTGTGTCCTTCTGACCAGGATTAAACCCTGTCACTGTGGGACTGTGTCCTTCTGACCAGCATTAAACCCTGTCACTGTGGGACTGTGTCCTTCTGACCAGGATTAAACCCTGTCACTGTGGGACTGTGTCCTTCTGACCAGGATTAAACCCTTTCACTGTGGGACTGTGTCCTTCTGACCAGGATTAAACCCTGTCACTGTGGGACTGTGTCCTTCTGACCAGGATTAAACCCTTTCACTGTGGGACTGTGTCCTTCTGACCAGGATTAAACCCTTTCACTGTGGGACTGTGTCCTTCTGACCAGGATTAAACCCTTTCACTGTGGGACTGTGTCCTTCTGACCAGGATTAAACCCTTTCACTGTGGGACTGTGTCCTTCTGACCAGGATTAAACCCTGTCACTGTGGGACTGTGTCCTTCTGACCAGGATTAAACCCTTTCACTGTGGGACTGTGTCCTTCTGACCAGGATTAAACCCTGTCACTGTGGGACTGTGTCCTTCTGACCAGGATTAAACCCTTTCACTGTGGGACTGTGTCCTTCTGACCAGGATTAAACCCTGTCACTGTGGGACTGTGTCCTTCTGACCAGGATTAAACCCTGTCACTGTGGGACTGTGTCCTTCTGACCAGGATTAAACCCTGTCACTGTGGGACTGTGTCCTTCTGACCAGGATTAAACCCTTTCACTGTGGTACTGTGTCCTTCTGACCAGGATTAAACCCTTTCACTGTGGGACTGTGTCCTTCTGACCAGGATTAAAACCTGTCACTGTGGGACTGTGTCCTTCTGACCAGCATTAAACCCTGTCACTGTGGGACTGTGTCCTTCTGACCAGGATTAAACCCTTTCACTGTGGGACTGTGTCCTTCTGACCAGGATTAAACCCTGTCACTGTGGGACTGTGTCCTTATGACCAGGATTAAACCCATTCACTGTGGGACTGTGTCCTTCTGACCAGGATTAAACCCTGTCACTGTGGCATTGTGTCCTTCTGACCAGGATTAAACCCTGTCACTGTGGGACTGTGTCCTTATGACCAGGATTAAACCCTTTCTCTGTGGGACTGTGTCCTTCTGACCAGAATTAAACCCTTTCACTGTGGGACTGTGTCCTTCTGACCAGGATTAAACCCAGTCACTGTGGGACTGTGTCCTTCTGACCAGGATTAAACCCTTTCACTGTGGCATTTTGTCCTTCTGACCAGGATTAAACCCTTTCACTGTGGGACTGTGTCCTTCTGACCAGGATTAAACCCTTTCACTGTGGAACTGTGTCCTTCTGACCAGGATTAAACCCTTTCACTGTGGAACTGTGTCCTTCTGACCAGGATTAAACCCTTTCACTGTGGGACTGTGTCCTTCTGACCAGGATTAAACCCTTTCACTGTGGGACTGTGTCCTTCTGACCAGGATTAAACCCTTTCACTGTGGGACTGTGTCCTTCTGACCAGGATTAAAACCTGTCACTGTGGGACTGTGTCCTTCTGACCAGCATTAAACCCTGTCACTGTGGGACTGTGTCCTTCTGACCAGGATTAAACCCTTTCACTGTGGGACTGTGTCCTTCTGACCAGGATTAAACCCTGTCACTGTGGGACTGTGTCCTTCTGACCAGGATTAAACCCTTTCACTGTGGGACTGTGTCCTTCTGACCAGGATTAAACCCTTTCACTGTGGCATTGTGTCCTTCTGACCAGGATTAAACCCTTTCACTGTGGGACTGTGTCCTTCTGACCAGGATTAAACCCTTTCACTGTGGAACTGTGTCCTTCTGACCAGGATTAAACCCTTTCACTGTGGAACTGTGTCCTTCTGACCAGGATTAAACCCTTTCACTGTGGGACTGTGTCCTTCTGACCAGGATTAAACCCTTTCACTGTGGGACTGTGTCCTTCTGACCAGGATTAAACCCTTTCACTGTGGGACTGTGTCCTTCTGACCAGGATTAAAACCTGTCACTGTGGGACTGTGTCCTTCTGACCAGCATTAAACCCTGTCACTGTGGGACTGTGTCCTTCTGACCAGGATAACACCCTTTCACTGTGGGACTGTGTCCTTCTGACCAGGATTAAACCCTGTCACTGTGGGACTGTGTCCTTCTGACCAGGATTAAACCCTTTCACTGTGGGACTGTGTCCTTCTGACCAGGATTAAACCCTGTCACTGTGGGACTGTGTCCTTCTGACCAGGATTAAACCCTTTCACTGTGGGACTGTGTCCTTCTGACCAGGATTAAACCCTTTCACTGTGGGACTGTGTCCTTCTGACCAGGATTAAACCCTTTCACTGTGGGACTGTGTCCTTCTGACCAGGATTAAACCCTGTCACTGTGGGACTGTGTCCTTCTGACCAGGATTAAACCCTTTCACTGTGGGACTGTGTCCTTCTGACCAGGATTAAACCCTGTCACTGTGGGACTGTGTCCTTCTGACCAGGATTAAACCCTTTCACTGTGGTACTGTGTCCTTCTGACCACGATTAAACCCTTTCACTGTGGGACTGTGTCCTTCTGACCAGGATTAAAACCTGTCACTGTGGGACTGTGTCCTTCTGACCAGGATTAAACCCTGTCACTGTGGGACTGTGTCCTTCTGACCAGGATTAAACCCTTTCACTGTGGTACTGTGTCCTTCTGACCAGGATTAAACCCTTTCACTGTGGGACTGTGTCCTTCTGACCAGGATTAAAACCTGTCACTGTGGGACTGTGTCCTTCTGACCAGGATTAAACCCTTTCACTGTGGGACTGTGTCCTTCTGACCAGGATTAAACCCTTTCACTGTGGGACTGTGTCCTTCTGACCAGGATTAAACCCTGTCACTGTGGGACTGTGTCCTTCTGACCAGGATTAAACCCTTTCACTGTGGGACTGTGTCCTTCTGACCAGGATTAAACCCTTTCACTGTGGGACTGTGTCCTTCTGACCAGGATTAAACCCTGTCACTGTGGGACTGTGTCCTTCTGACCAGGATTAAACCCTTTCACTGTGGGACTGTGTCCTTCTGACCAGGATTAAACCCTGTCACTGCGGGACTGTGTCCTTCTGACCAGGATTAAACCCTTTCACTGTGGGACTGTGTCCTTCTGACCAGGATTAAATCCTTTCACTGTGGGACTGTGTCCTTCTGACCAGGACTAAACCCTGTCACTGTGGGACTGTGTCCTTCTGAACAGCATTAAACCCTTTCACTGTTGGACTGTGTCCTTCTGACCAGGATTAAACCCTTTCACTGTGGGACTGTGTCCTTCTGACCAGGATTAAACCCTTTCACTGTGGGACTGTGTCCTTCTGACCAGGATTAAACCCTGTCACTGTGGGACTGTGTCCTTCTGACCAGGATTAAACCCATTCACTGTGGGACTGTGTCCTTCTGACCAGGATTAAACCCTTTCACTGTGGGACTGTGTCCTTCTGACCAGGATTAAACCCTGTCACTGTGGGACTGTGTCCTTCTGACCAGGATAAAACCCTGTCACTGTGTGACTGTGTCCTTCTGACCAGCATTAAACCCTGTCACTGTGTCCTTCTGACCAGCATTAAACCCTTTCACTGTGGGACTGTGTCCTTCTGACCAGGATTAAACCCTTTCACTGTGGGACTGTGTCCTTCTGACCAGGATTAAACCCTGTCACTGTGGGACTGTGTCCTTCTGACCAGCATTAAACCCTGTCACTGTGTCCTTCAGGCCAGCATTAAACCCTTTCACTGTGGGACTGTGTCCTTCTGACCAGGATTAAACCCTTTCACTGTGGGACTGTGTCCTTCTGACCAGAATTAAACCCTGTCACTGTGGGACTGTGTCCTTCTGACCAGGATTAAACCCTGTCACTGTGGGACTGTGTCCTTCTGACCAGGATTAAACCCTGTAACTGTGTCCTTCTGACCAGGATTAAACCCTTTCACTGTGGGACTGTGTCCTTCTGACCAGGATTAAACCCTTTCACTGTGGGACTGTGTCCTTCTGACCAGGATTAAACCCTGTCACTGTGGGACTGTGTCCTTCTGACCAGGATTAAACCCTGTCACTGTGGGACTGTGTCCTTCTGACCAGGATTAAACCCTGTAACTGTGTCCTTCTGACCAGGATTAAACCCTTTCACTGTGGGACTGTGTCCTTCTGACCAGGATTAAACCCTTTCACTGTGGGACTGTGTCCTTCTGACCAGGATTAAACCCTGTCACTGTGGGACTGTGTCCTTCTGACCAGGATTAAACCCTGTCACTGTGGGACTGTGTCCTTCTGACCAGGATTAAACCCTGTCACTGTGGGACTGTGTCCTTCTGACCAGCATTAAACCCTGTCACTGTGGGACTGTGTCCTTCTGACCAGGATTAAACCCTGTCACTGTGGGACTGTGTCCTTCTGACCATGATTAAACCCTTTCACTGTGGGACTGTGTCCTTCTGACCAGGATTAAACCCTGTCACTGTGGGACTGTGTCCTTCTGACCAGGATTAAACCCTTTCACTGTGGGACTGTGTCCTTCTGACCAGGATTAAACCCTTTCACTGTGGGACTGTGTCCTTCTGACCAGGATTAAACCCTTTCACTGTGGGACTGTGTCCTTCTGACCAGGATTAAACCCTTTCACTGTGTGACTGTGTCCTTCTGACCAGGATTAAACCCTGTCACTGTGGGACTGTGTCCTTCTGACCAGGATTAAACCCTTTCACTGTGGGACTGTGTCCTTCTGACCAGGATTAAACCCTGTCACTGTGGGACTGTGTCCTTCTGACCAGGATTAAACCCTGTCACTGTGGGACTGTGTCCTTCTGACCAGGATTAAACCCTTTCACTGTGGTACTGTGTCCTTCTGACCAGGATTAAACCCTTTCACTGTGGGACTGTGTCCTTCTGACCAGGATTAAAACCTGTCACTGTGGGACTGTGTCCTTCTGACCAGCATTAAACCCTGTCACTGTGGGACTGCGTCCTTCTGACCAGAATTAAACCCTTTCACTGTGGGACTGTGTCCTTCTGACCAGGATTAAACCCTGTCACTGTGGGACTGTGTCCTTCTGACCAGGATTAAACCCTTTCACTGTGGGACTGTGTCCTTCTGACCAGGATTAAACCCTGTCACTGTGGGACTGTGTCCTTCTGACCAGGATTAAACCCTTTCACTGTGGGACTGTGTCCTTCTGACCAGGATTAAACCCTTTCACTGTGGGACTGTGTCCTTCTGACCAGGATTAAACCCTGTCACTGTGGGACTGTGTCCTTCTGAACAGCATTAAACCCTTTCACTGTTGGACTGTGTCCTTCTGACCAGGATTAAACCATTTCACTGTGGGACTGTGTCCTTCTGACCAGGATTAAACCCTTTCACTGTGGGACTGTGTCCTTCTGACCAGGATTAAACCCTGTCACTGTGGGACTGTGTCCTTCTGACCAGGATTAAACCCTTTCACTGTGGGACTGTGTCCTTCTGACCAGGATTAAACCCTTTCACTGTGGGACTGTGTCCTTCTGACCAGGATTAAACCCTGTCACTGTGGGACTGTGTCCTTCTGACCAGGATAAAACCCTGTCACTGTGTGACTGTGTCCTTCTGACCAGCATTAAACCCTGTCACTGTGTCCTTCTGACCAGCATTAAACCCTTTCACTGTGGGACTGTGTCCTTCTGACCAGGATTAAACCCTTTCACTGTGGGACTGTGTCCTTCTGACCAGGATTAAACCCTGTCACTGTGGGACTGTGTCCTTCTGACCAGCATTAAACCCTGTCACTGTGTCCTTCTGACCAGCATTAAACCCTTTCACTGTGGGACTGTGTCCTTCTGACCAGGATTAAACCCTTTCACTGTGGGACTGTGTCCTTCTGACCAGAATTAAACCCTGTCACTGTGGGACTGTGTCCTTCTGACCAGGATTAAACCCTGTCACTGTGGGACTGTGTCCTTCTGACCAGGATTAAACCCTGTAACTGTGTCCTTCTGACCAGGATTAAACCCTTTCACTGTGGGACTGTGTCCTTCTGACCAGGATTAAACCCTGTCACTGTGGGACTGTGTCCTTCTGACCAGGATTAAACCCTTTCACTGTGGGACTGTGTCCTTCTGACCAGGATTAAACCCTGTCACTGTGGGACTGTGTCCTTCTGACCAGGATTAAACCCTTTCACTGTGGGACTGTGTCCTTCTGACCAGGATTAAACCCTTTCACTGTGGGACTGTGTCCTTCTGACCAGGATTAAACCATTTCACTGTGTGACTGTGTCCTTCTGACCAGGATTAAACCCTTTCACTGTGGGACTGTGTCCTTCTGACCAGGATTAAACCCTTTCACTGTGGGACTGTGTCCTTCTGACCAGGATTAAACCCTTTCACTGTGGGACTGTGTTCTTCTGACCAGGATTAAACCCTTTCACTGTGGGACTGTGTCCTTCTGACCAGGATTAAACCCTGTCACTGTGGGACTGTGTCCTTCTGACCAGGATTAAACCCTTTCACTGTGGGACTGTGTCCTTCTGACCAGGATTAAACCCTGTCACTGTGGGACTGTGTCCTTCTGACCAGGATTAAACCCTTTCACTGTGGGACTGTGTCCTTCTGACCAGGATTAAACCCTGTCACTGTGGGACTGTGTCCTTCTGACCAGGATTAAACCCTGTCACTGTGGGACTGTGTCCTTCTGACCAGGATTAAACCCTTTCACTGTGGGACTGTGTCCTTCTGACCAGGATTAAACCCTGTCACTGTGGGACTGTGTCCTTCTGACCAGGATTAAACCCTGTCACTGTGGGACTGTGTCCTTCTGACCAGGATTAAACCCTTTCACTGTGGGACTGTGTCCTTCTGACCAGGATTAAACCCTGTCACTGTGGGACTGTGTCCTTCTGACCAGGATTAAACCCTTTCACTGTGGGACTGTGTCCTTCTGACCAGGATTAAACCCTTTCACTGTGGGACTGTGTCCTTCTGACCAGGATTAAACCCTTTCACTGTGGGACTGTGTCCTTCTGACCAGGATTAAACCCTTTCACTGTGGGACTGTGTCCTTCTGACCAGGATTAAACCCTGTCACTGTGGGACTGTGTCCTTCTGACCAGGATTAAACCCATTCACTGTGGGACTGTGTCCTTCTGACCAGGATTAAACCCTGTCACTGTGGGACTGTGTCCTTCTGACCAGGATTAAACCCTTTCACTGTGGGACTGTGTCCTTCTGACCAGGATTAAACCCTGTCACTGTGGGACTGTGTCCTTCTGACCAGGATTAAACCCTGTCACTGTGGGACTGTGTCCTTCTGACCAGGATTAAACCCTTTCACTGTGGGACTGTGTCCTTCTGACCAGGATTAAACCCTGTCACTGTGGGACTGTGTCCTTCTGACCAGGATTAAACCCTTTCACTGTGGTACTGTGTCCTTCTGACCAGGATTAAACCCTTTCACTGTGGGACTGTGTCCTTCTGACCAGGATTAAACCCTGTCACTGCACTGTGTCCTTCTGACCAGGATTAAACCCTTTCACTGTGGGACTGTGTCCTTCTGACCAGGATTAAATCCTTTCACTGTGGGACTGTGTCCTTCTGACCAGGATTAAACCCTGTCACTGTGGGACTGTGTCCTTCTGAACAGCATTAAACCCTTTCACTGTTGGACTGTGTCCTTCTGACCAGGATTAAACCCTTTCACTGTGGGACTGTGTCCTTCTGACCAGGATTAAACCCTTTCACTGTGGGACTGTGTCCTTCTGACCAGGATTAAACCCTGTCACTGTGGGACTGTGTCCTTCTGACCAGGATTAAACCCTTTCACTGTGGGACTGTGTCCTTCTGACCAGGATTAAACCCTTTCACTGTGGGACTGTGTCCTTCTGACCAGGATTAAACCCTGTCACTGTGGGACTGTGTCCTTCTGACCAGGATAAAACCCTGTCACTGTGTGACTGTGTCCTTCTGACCAGCATTAAACCCTGTCACTGTGTCCTTCTGACCAGCATTAAACCCTTTCACTGTGGGACTGTGTCCTTCTGACCAGGATTAAACCCTTTCACTGTGGGACTGTGTCCTTCTGACCAGGATTAAACCCTGTCACTGTGGGACTGTGTCCTTCTGACCAGCATTAAACCCTGTCACTGTGTCCTTCAGGCCAGCATTAAACCCTTTCACTGTGGGACTGTGTCCTTCTGACCAGGATTAAACCCTTTCACTGTGGGACTGTGTCCTTCTGACCAGAATTAAACCCTGTCACTGTGGGACTGTGTCCTTCTGACCAGGATTAAACCCTGTCACTGTGGGACTGTGTCCTTCTGACCAGGATTAAACCCTGTAACTGTGTCCTTCTGACCAGGATTAAACCCTTTCACTGTGGGACTGTGTCCTTCTGACCAGGATTAAACCCTTTCACTGTGGGACTGTGTCCTTCTGACCAGGATTAAACCCTGTCACTGTGGGACTGTGTCCTTCTGACCAGGATTAAACCCTGTCACTGTGGGACTGTGTCCTTCTGACCAGGATTAAACCCTGTCACTGTGGGACTGTGTCGTTCTGACCAGCATTAAACCCTGTCACTGTGGGACTGTGTCCTTCTGACCAGGATTAAACCCTGTCACTGTGGGACTGTGTCCTTCTGACCATGATTAAACCCTTTCACTGTGGGACTGTGTCCTTCTGACCAGGATTAAACCCTGTCACTGTGGGACTGTGTCCTTCTGACCAGGATTAAACCCTTTCACTGTGGGACTGTGTCCTTCTGACCAGGATTAAACCCTTTCACTGTGGGACTGTGTCCTTCTGACCAGGATTAAACCCTTTCACTGTGGGACTGTGTCCTTCTGACCAGGATTAAACCCTTTCACTGTGTGACTGTGTCCTTCTGACCAGGATTAAACCCTGTCACTGTGGGACTGTGTCCTTCTGACCAGGATTAAACCCTTTCACTGTGGGACTGTGTCCTTCTGACCAGGATTAAACCCTGTCACTGTGGGACTGTGTCCTTCTGACCAGGATTAAACCCTGTCACTGTGGGACTGTGTCCTTCTGACCAGGATTAAACCCTTTCACTGTGGTACTGTGTCCTTCTGACCAGGATTAAACCCTTTCACTGTGGGACTGTGTCCTTCTGACCAGGATTAAAACCTGTCACTGTGGGACTGTGTCCTTCTGACCAGCATTAAACCCTGTCACTGTGGGACTGTGTCCTTCTGACCAGAATTAAACCCTTTCACTGTGGGACTGTGTCCTTCTGACCAGGATTAAACCCTGTCACTGTGGGACTGTGTCCTTCTGACCAGGATTAAACCCTTTCACTGTGGGACTGTGTCCTTCTGACCAGGATTAAACCCTGTCACTGTGGGACTGTGTCCTTCTGACCAGGATTAAACCCTTTCACTGTGGGACTGTGTCCTTCTGACCAGGATTAAACCCTTTCACTGTGGGACTGTGTCCTTCTGACCAGGATTAAACCCTGTCACTGTGGGACTGTGTCCTTCTGAACAGCATTAAACCCTTTCACTGTTGGACTGTGTCCTTCTGACCAGGATTAAACCATTTCACTGTGGGACTGTGTCCTTCTGACCAGGATTAAACCCTTTCACTGTGGGACTGTGTCCTTCTGACCAGGATTAAACCCTGTCACTGTGGGACTGTGTCCTTCTGACCAGGATTAAACCCTTTCACTGTGGGACTGTGTCCTTCTGACCAGGATTAAACCCTTTCACTGTGAGACTGTGTCCTTCTGACCAGGATTAAACCCTGTCACTGTGGGACTGTGTCCTTCTGACCAGGATAAAACCCTGTCACTGTGTGACTGTGTCCTTCTGACCAGCATTAAACCCTGTCACTGTGTCCTTCTGACCAGCATTAAACCCTTTCACTGTGGACCAGGATTAAACCCTTTCACTGACTGTGTCCTTCTGACCAGGATTAAACCCTTTCACTGTGGGACTGTGTCCTTCTGACCAGGATTAAACCCTGTCACTGTGGGACTGTGTCCTTCTGACCAGCATTAAACCCTGTCACTGTGTCCTTCTGACCAGCATTAAACCCTTTCACTGTGGGACTGTGTCCTTCTGACCAGGATTAAACCCTTTCACTGTGGGACTGTGTCCTTCTGACCAGAATTAAACCCTGTCACTGTGGGACTGTGTCCTTCTGACCAGGATTAAACCCTGTCACTGTGGGACTGTGTCCTTCTGACCAGGATTAAACCCTGTAACTGTGGGACTGTGTCCTTCTGACCAGGATTAAACCCTTTCACTGTGGGACTGTGTCCTTCTGACCAGGATTAAACCCTGTCACTGTGGGACTGTGTCCTTCTGACCAGGATTAAACCCTGTCACTGTGGGACTGTGTCCTTCTGACCAGGATTAAACCCTGTCACTGTGGGACTGTGTCCTTCTGACCAGGATTAAACCCTGTCACTGTGGGACTGTGTCCTTCTGACCAGGATTAAACCCTGTCACTGTGGGACTGTGTCCTTCTTCCCTGTCACTGTGGGACTGTGTACTTCTGACCATGATTAAACCCTTTCACTGTGGGACTGTGTCCTTCTGACCAGGATTAAACCCTGTCACTGTGGGACTGTGTCCTTCTGACCAGGATTAAACCCTTTCACTGTGGGACTGTGTCCTTCTGACCAGGATTAAACCCTGTCACTGTGGGACTGTGTCCTTCTGACCAGGATTAAACCCTGTCACTGTGGGACTGTGTCGTTCTGACCAGCATTAAACCCTGTCACTGTGGGACTGTGTCCTTCTGACCAGGATTAAACCCTGTCACTGTGGGACTGTGTCCTTCTGACCAGGATTAAACCCTTTCACTGTGGGACTGTGTCCTTCTGACCAGGATTAAACCCTGTCACTGTGGGACTGTGTCCTTCTGACCAGGATTAAACCCTTTCACTGTGGGACTGTGTCCTTCTGACCAGGATTAAACCCTTTCACTGTGGGACTGTGTCCTTCTGACCAGGATTAAACCCTTTCACTGTGGGACTGTGTCCTTCTGACCAGGATTAAACCCTTTCACTGTGTGACTGTGTCCTTCTGACCAGGATTAAACCCTGTCACTGTGGGACTGTGTCCTTCTGACCAGGATTAAACCCTTTCACTGTGGGACTGTGTCCTTCTGACCAGGATTAAACCCTGTCACTGTGGGACTGTGTCCTTCTGACCAGGATTAAACCCTGTCACTGTGGGACTGTGTCCTTCTGACCAGGATTAAACCCTTTCACTGTGGTACTGTGTCCTTCTGACCAGGATTAAACCCTTTCACTGTGGGACTGTGTCCTTCTGACCAGGATTAAAACCTGTCACTGTGGGACTGTGTCCTTCTGACCAGCATTAAACCCTGTCACTGTGGGACTGTGTCCTTCTGACCAGAATTAAACCCTTTCACTGTGGGACTGTGTCCTTCTGACCAGGATTAAACCCTGTCACTGTGGGACTGTGTCCTTCTGACCAGGATTAAACCCTTTCACTGTGGGACTGTGTCCTTCTGACCAGGATTAAACCCTGTCACTGTGGGACTGTGTCCTTTCTGACCAGGATTAAACCCTTTCACTGTGGGACTGTGTCCTTCTGACCAGGATTAAACCCTTTCACTGTGGGACTGTGTCCTTCTGACCAGGATTAAACCCTGTCACTGTGGGACTGTGTCCTTCTGAACAGCATTAAACCCTTTCACTGTTTGACTGTGTCCTTCTGACCAGGATTAAACCATTTCACTGTGGGACTGTGTCCTTCTGACCAGGATTAAACCCTTTCACTGTGGGACTGTGTCCTTCTGACCAGGATTAAACCCTGTCACTGTGGGACTGTGTCCTTCTGACCAGGATTAAACCCTTTCACTGTGGGACTGTGTCCTTCTGACCAGGATTAAACCCTTTCACTGTGGGACTGTGTCCTTCTGACCAGGATTAAACCCTGTCACTGTGGGACTGTGTCCTTCTGACCAGGATAAAACCCTGTCACTGTGTGACTGTGTCCTTCTGACCAGCATTAAACCCTGTCACTGTGTCCTTCTGACCAGCATTAAACCCTTTCACTGTGGGACTGTGTCCTTCTGACCAGGATTAAACCCTTTCACTGTGGGACTGTGTCCTTCTGACCAGGATTAAACCCTGTCACTGTGGGACTGTGTCCTTCTGACCAGCATTAAACCCTGTCACTGTGTCCTTCTGACCAGCATTAAACCCTTTCACTGTGGGACTGTGTCCTTCTGACCAGGATTAAACCCTTTCACTGTGGGACTGTGTCCTTCTGACCAGAATTAAACCCTGTCACTGTGGGACTGTGTCCTTCTGACCAGGATTAAACCCTGTCACTGTGGGACTGTGTCCTTCTGACCAGGATTAAACCCTGTAACTGTGTCCTTCTGACCAGGATTAAACCCTTTCACTGTGGGACTGTGTCCTTCTGACCAGGATTAAACCCTTTCACTGTGGGACTGTGTCCTTCTGACCAGGATTAAACCCTGTCACTGTGGGACTGTGTCCTTCTGACCAGGATTAAACCCTGTCACTGTGGGACTGTGTCCTTCTGACCAGGATTAAACCCTGTCACTGTGGGACTGTGTCGTTCTGACCAGCATTAAACCCTGTCACTGTGGGACTGTGTCCTTCTGACCAGGATTAAACCCTGTCACTGTGGGACTGTGTACTTCTGACCATGATTAAACCCTTTCACTGTGGGACTGTGTCCTTCTGACCAGGATTAAACCCTGTCACTGTGGGACTGTGTCCTTCTGACCAGGATTAAACCCTTTCACTGTGGGACTGTGTCCTTCTGACCAGGATTAAACCCTTTCACTGTGGGACTGTGTCCTTCTGACCAGGATTAAACCCTTTCACTGTGGGACTGTGTCCTTCTGACCAGGATTAAACCCTTTCACTGTGTGACTGTGTCCTTCTGACCAGGATTAAACCCTGTCACTGTGGGACTGTGTCCTTCTGACCAGGATTAAACCCTTTCACTGTGGGACTGTGTCCTTCTGACCAGGATTAAACCCTGTCACTGTGGGACTGTGTCCTTCTGACCAGGATTAAACCCTGTCACTGTGGGACTGTGTCCTTCTGACCAGGATTAAACCCTTTCACTGTGGTACTGTGTCCTTCTGACCAGGATTAAACCCTTTCACTGTGGGACTGTGTCCTTCTGACCAGGATTAAAACCTGTCACTGTGGGACTGTGTCCTTCTGACCAGCATTAAACCCTGTCACTGTGGGACTGTGTCCTTCTGACCAGAATTAAACCCTTTCACTGTGGGACTGTGTCCTTCTGACCAGGATTAAACCCTGTCACTGTGGGACTGTGTCCTTCTGACCAGGATTAAACCCTGTCACTGTGGGACTGTGTCCTTCTGACCAGGATTAAACCCTGTCACTGTGGGACTGTGTCGTTCTGACCAGCATTAAACCCTGTCACTGTGGGACTGTGTCCTTCTGACCAGGATTAAACCCTGTCACTGTGGGACTGTGTCCTTCTGACCATGATTAAACCCTTTCACTGTGGGACTGTGTCCTTCTGACCAGGATTAAACCCTGTCACTGTGGGACTGTGTCCTTCTGACCAGGATTAAACCCTTTCACTGTGGGACTGTGTCCTTCTGACCAGGATTAAACCCTTTCACTGTGGGACTGTGTCCTTCTGACCAGGATTAAACCCTTTCACTGTGGGACTGTGTCCTTCTGACCAGGATTAAACCCTTTCACTGTGTGACTGTGTCCTTCTGACCAGGATTAAACCCTGTCACTGTGGGACTGTGTCCTTCTGACCAGGATTAAACCCTTTCACTGTGGGACTGTGTCCTTCTGACCAGGATTAAACCCTGTCACTGTGGGACTGTGTCCTTCTGACCAGGATTAAACCCTGTCACTGTGGGACTGTGTCCTTCTGACCAGGATTAAACCCTTTCACTGTGGTACTGTGTCCTTCTGACCAGGATTAAACCCTTTCACTGTGGGACTGTGTCCTTCTGACCAGGATTAAAACCTGTCACTGTGGGACTGTGTCCTTCTGACCAGCATTAAACCCTGTCACTGTGGGACTGTGTCCTTCTGACCAGAATTAAACCCTTTCACTGTGGGACTGTGTCCTTCTGACCAGGATTAAACCCTGTCACTGTGGGACTGTGTCCTTCTGACCAGGATTAAACCCTTTCACTGTGGGACTGTGTCCTTCTGACCAGGATTAAACCCTGTCACTGTGGGACTGTGTCCTTCTGACCAGGATTAAACCCTTTCACTGTGGGACTGTGTCCTTCTGACCAGGATTAAACCCTTTCACTGTGGGACTGTGTCCTTCTGACCAGGATTAAACCCTGTCACTGTGGGACTGTGTCCTTCTGAACAGCATTAAACCCTTTCACTGTTGGACTGTGTCCTTCTGACCAGGATTAAACCATTTCACTGTGGGACTGTGTCCTTCTGACCAGGATTAAACCCTTTCACTGTGGGACTGTGTCCTTCTGACCAGGATTAAACCCTGTCACTGTGGGACTGTGTCCTTCTGACCAGGATTAAACCCTTTCACTGTGGGACTGTGTCCTTCTGACCAGGATTAAACCCTTTCACTGTGGGACTGTGTCCTTCTGACCAGGATTAAACCCTGTCACTGTGGGACTGTGTCCTTCTGACCAGGATAAAACCCTGTCACTGTGTGACTGTGTCCTTCTGACCAGCATTAAACCCTGTCACTGTGTCCTTCTGACCAGCATTAAACCCTTTCACTGTGGGACTGTGTCCTTCTGACCAGGATTAAACCCTTTCACTGTGGGACTGTGTCCTTCTGACCAGGATTAAACCCTGTCACTGTGGGACTGTGTCCTTCTGACCAGCATTAAACCCTGTCACTGTGTCCTTCTGACCAGCATTAAACCCTTTCACTGTGGGACTGTGTCCTTCTGACCAGGATTAAACCCTTTCACTGTGGGACTGTGTCCTTCTGACCAGAATTAAACCCTGTCACTGTGGGACTGTGTCCTTCTGACCAGGATTAAACCCTGTCACTGTGGGACTGTGTCCTTCTGACCAGGATTAAACCCTGTAACTGTGTCCTTCTGACCAGGATTAAACCCTTTCACTGTGGGACTGTGTCCTTCTGACCAGGATTAAACCCTTTCACTGTGGGACTGTGTCCTTCTGACCAGGATTAAACCCTGTCACTGTGGGACTGTGTCCTTCTGACCAGGATTAAACCCTGTCACTGTGGGACTGTGTCCTTCTGACCAGGATTAAACCCTGTCACTGTGGGACTGTGTCCTTCTGACCAGCATTAAACCCTGTCACTGTGGGACTGTGTCCTTCTGACCAGGATTAAACCCTGTCACTGTGGGACTGTGTCCTTCTGACCATGATTAAACCCTTTCACTGTGGGACTGTGTCCTTCTGACCAGGATTAAACCCTGTCACTGTGGGACTGTGTCCTTCTGACCAGGATTAAACCCTTTCACTGTGGGACTGTGTCCTTCTGACCAGGATTAAACCCTTTCACTGTGGGACTGTGTCCTTCTGACCAGGATTAAACCCTTTCACTGTGGGACTGTGTCCTTCTGACCAGGATTAAACCCTTTCACTGTGTGACTGTGTCCTTCTGACCAGGATTAAACCCTGTCACTGTGGGACTGTGTCCTTCTGACCAGGATTAAACCCTTTCACTGTGGGACTGTGTCCTTCTGACCAGGATTAAACCCTGTCACTGTGGGACTGTGTCCTTCTGGCCAGGATTAAACCCTGTCACTGTGGGACTGTGTCCTTCTGACCAGGATTAAACCCTTTCACTGTGGTACTGTGTCCTTCTGACCAGGATTAAACCCTTTCACTGTGGGACTGTGTCCTTCTGACCAGGATTAAAACCTGTCACTGTGGGACTGTGTCCTTCTGACCAGCATTAAACCCTGTCACTGTGGGACTGTGTCCTTCTGACCAGAATTAAACCCTTTCACTGTGGGACTGTGTCCTTCTGACCAGGATTAAACCCTGTCACTGTGGGACTGTGTCCTTCTGACCAGGATTAAACCCTTTCACTGTGGGACTGTGTCCTTCTGACCAGGATTAAACCCTGTCACTGTGGGACTGTGTCCTTCTGACCAGGATTAAACCCTTTCACTGTGGGACTGTGTCCTTCTGACCAGGATTAAACCCTTTCACTGTGGGACTGTGTCCTTCTGACCAGGATTAAACCCTGTCACTGTGGGACTGTGTCCTTCTGAACAGCATTAAACCCTTTCACTGTTGGACTGTGTCCTTCTGACCAGGATTAAACCATTTCACTGTGGGACTGTGTCCTTCTGACCAGGATTAAACCCTTTCACTGTGGGACTGTGTCCTTCTGACCAGGATTAAACCCTGTCACTGTGGGACTGTGTCCTTCTGAACAGCATTAAACCCTTTCACTGTGGGACTGTGTCCTTCTGACCAGGATTAAAACCTGTCACTGTGGGACTGTGTCCTTCTGACCAGCATTAAACCCTGTCACTGTGGGACTGTGTCCTTCTGACCAGAATTAAACCCTTTCACTGTGGGACTGTGTCCTTCTGACCAGGATTAAACCCTGTCACTGTGGGACTGTGTCCTTCTGACCAGGATTAAACCCTTTCACTGTGGGACTGTGTCCTTCTGACCAGGATTAAACCCTGTCACTGTGGGACTGTGTCCTTCTGACCAGGATTAAACCCTTTCACTGTGGGACTGTGTCCTTCTGACCAGGATTAAACCCTGTCACTGTGGGACTGTGTCCTTCTGACCAGGATTAAACCCTTTCACTGTGGGACTGTGTCCTTCTGACCAGGATTAAACCCTTTCACTGTGGGACTGTGTCCTTCTGACCAGGATTAAACCCTGTCACTGTGGGACTGTGTCCTTCTGAACAGCATTAAACCCTTTCACTGTTGGACTGTGTCCTTCTGACCAGGATTAAACCATTTCACTGTGGGACTGTGTCCTTCTGACCAGGATTAACCCCTTTCACTGTGGGACTGTGTCCTTCTGACCAGGATTAAACCCTGTCACTGTGGGACTGTGTCCTTCTGAACAGCATTAAACCCTTTCACTGTGGGACTGTGTCCTTCTGACCAGGATTAAACCCTGTCACTGTGGGACTGTGTCCTTCTGACCTGCATTAAACCCTGTAACTGTGTCCTTCTGACCAGGATTAAACCCTTTCACTGTGGGACTGTGTCCTTCTGACCAGGATTAAACCCTTTCACTGTGGGACTGTGTCCTTCTGACCAGGATTAAACCCTGTCACTGTGGGACTGTGTCCTTCTGACCAGGATTAAACCCTGTCACTGTGGGACTGTGTCCTTCTGACCAGGATTAAACCCAGTCACTGTGGGACTGTGTCCTTCTGACCAGGATTAAACCCTGTCACTGTGGGACTGTGTCCTTCTGACCAGGATTAAACCCTGTCACTGTGGGACTGTGTCCTTCTGACCAGCATTAAACCCTGTCACTGTGGGACTGTGTCCTTCTGACCAGGATTAAACCCTGTCACTGTGGGACTGTGTCCTTCTGACCAGGATTAAACCCTTTCACTGTGGGACTGTGTCCTTCTGACCAGGATTAAACCCTGTCACTGTGGGACTGTGTCCTTCTGACCAGGATTAAACCCTGTCACTGTGGGACTGTGTCCTTCTGACCAGCATTAAACCCTGTCACTGTGGGACTGTGTCCTTCTGACCAGGATTAAACCCTGTCACTGTGGGACTGTGTCCTTCTGACCAGGATTAAACCCTTTCACTGTGGGACTGTGTCCTTCTGACCAGGATTAAACCCTGTCACTGTGGGACTGTGTCCTTCTGACCAGGATTAAACCCTTTCACTGTGGGACTGTGTCCTTCTGACCAGGATTAAACCCTTTCACTGTGGGACTGTGTCCTTCTGACCAGGATTAAACCCTTTCACTGTGGGACTGTGTCCTTCTGACCAGGATTAAACCCTTTCACTGTGGGACTGTGTCCTTCTGACCAGGATTAAACCCTGTCACTGTGGGACTGTGTCCTTCTGACCAGGATTAAACCCTTTCACTGTGGGACTGTGTCCTTCTGACCAGGATTAAACCCTGTCACTGTTGGACTGTGTCCTTCTGACCAGGATTAAACCCTTTCACTGTGGGACTGTGTCCTTCTGACCAGGATTAAACCCTTTCACTGTGGGACTGTGTCCTTCTGACCAGGATTAAACCCTGTCACTGTGGGACTGTGTCCTTCTGACCAGGATTAAACCCTTTCACTGTGGGACTGTGTCCTTCTGACCAGGATTAAACCCTTTCACTGTGGGACTGTGTCCTTCTGACCAGGATTAAACCCTTTCACTGTGGGACTGTGTCCCTCTGACCAGGATTAAACCCTTTCACTGTGGGACTGTGTCCTTCTGACCAGGATTAAACCCTTTCACTGTGGGACTGTGTCCTTCTGACCAGGATTAAACCCTTTCACTGTGGGACTGTGTCCTTCTGACCAGGATTAAACCCTGTCACTGTGGGACTGTGTCCTTCTGACCAGCATTAAACCCTGTCACTGTGTCCTTCTGACCAGCATTAAACCCTTTCACTGTGGGACTGTGTCCTTCTGACCAGGATTAAACCCTTTCACTGTGGGACTGTGTCCTTCTGACCAGGATTAAACCCTGTCACTGTGGGACTGTGTCCTTCTGACCAGCATTAAACCCTGTCACTGTGTCCTTCTGACCAGCATTAAACCCTTTCACTGTGGGACTGTGTCCTTCTGACCAGGATTAAACCCTTTCACTGTGGGACTGTGTCCTTCTGACCAGGATTAAACCCTGTCACTGTGGGACTGTGTCCTTCTGACCAGGATTAAACCCTGTCACTGTGTCCTTCTGACCAGGATTAAACCCTGTCACTGTGTCCTTCTGACCAGGATTAAACCCTTTCACTGTGGGACTGTGTCCTTCTGACCAGGATTAAACCCTGTCACTGTGGGACTGTGTCCTTCTGACCAGGATTAAACCCTGTCACTGTGGGACTGTGTCCTTCTGACCAGGATTAAACCCTGTCACTGTGGGACTGTGTCCTTCTGACCAGGATTAAACCCTGTCACTGTGGGACTGTGTCCTTCTGACCAGCATTAAACCCTGTCACTGTGGGACTGTGTCCTTCTGACCAGGATTAAACCCTGTCACTGTGGGACTGTGTCCTTCTGACCATGATTAAACCCTTTCACTGTGGGACTGTGTCCTTCTGACCAGGATTAAACCCTGTCACTGTGGGACTGTGTCCTTCTGACCAGGATTAAACCCTTTCACTGTGGGACTGTGTCCTTCTGACCAGGATTAAACCCTTTCACTGTGGGACTGTGTCCTTCTGACCAGGATTAAACCCTTTCACTGTGGGACTGTGTCCTTCTGACCAGGATTAAACCCTTTCACTGTGGGACTGTGTCCTTCTGACCAGGATTAAACCCTGTCACTGTGGGACTGTGTCCTTCTGACCAGGATTAAACCCTTTCACTGTGGGACTGTGTCCTTCTGACCAGGATTAAACCCTGTCACTGTGGGACTGTGTCCTTCTGACCAGGATTAAACCCTTTCACTGTGGGACTGTGTCCTTCTGACCAGGATTAAACCCTGTCACTGTGGGACTGTGTCCTTCTGACCAGGATTAAACCCTGTCACTGTGGGACTGTGTCCTTCTGACCAGGATTAAACCCTTTCACTGTGGGACTGTGTCCTTCTGACCAGGATTAAACCCTGTCACTGTGGGACTGTGTCCTTCTGACCAGGATTAAACCCTTTCACTGTGGTACTGTGTCCTTCTGACCAGGATTAAACCCTTTCACTGTGGGACTGTGTCCTTCTGACCAGGATTAAAACCTGTCACTGTGGGACTGTGTCCTTCTGACCAGCATTAAACCCTGTCACTGTGGGACTGTGTCCTTCTGACCAGGATTAAACCCTTTCACTGTGGGACTGTGTCCTTCTGACCAGGATTAAACCCTGTCACTGTGGGACTGTGTCCTTCTGACCAGGATTAAACCCTTTCACTGTGGTACTGTGTCCTTCTGACCAGGATTAAACCCTTTCACTGTGGGACTGTGTCCTTCTGACCAGGATTAAACCCTTTCACTGTGGGATTGTGTCCTTCTGACCAGCATTAAACCCTGTCACTGTGGGACTGTGTCCTTCTGACCAGGATTAAACCCTGTCACTGTGGGACTGTGTCCTTCTGACCAGGATTAAACCCTTTCACTGTGGGACTGTGTCCTTCCTACCAGGATTAAACCCTTTCACTGTGGGACTGTGTCCTTCTGACCAGGATTAAACCCTTTCACTGTGGGACTGTGTCCTTCTGACCAGGATTAAACCCTGTCACTGTGGGACTGTGTCCTTCTGACCAGGATTAAACCCTTTCACTGTGGGACTGTGTCCTTCCTACCAGGATTAAACCCTTTCACTGTGGGACTGTGTCCTTCTGACCAGGATTAAACCCTTTCACTGTGGGACTGTGTCCTTCTGACCAGGATTAAACCCTGTCACTGTGGGACTGTGTCCTTCTGACCAGGATTAAACCCTTTCACTGTGGGACTGTGTCCTTCTGACCAGGATTAAACCCTTTCACTGTGGGATTGTGTCCTTCTGACCAGCATTAAACCCTGTCACTGTGGGACTGTGTCCTTCTGACCAGGATTAAACCCTTTCACTGTGGGACTGTGTCCTTCCTACCAGGATTAAACCCTTTCACTGTGGGACTGTGTCCTTCTGACCAGGATTAAACCCTTTCACTGTGGGACTGTGTCCTTCTGACCAGGATTAAACCCTGTCACTGTGGGACTGTGTCCTTCTGACCAGGATTAAACCCTGTCACTGTGGGACTGTGTCCTTCTGACCAGGATTAAACCCTTTCACTGTGGGACTGTGTCCTTCTGACCAGGATTAAACCCTGTCACTGTGGGACTGTGTCCTTCTGACCAGGATTAAACCCTTTCACTGTGGGACTGTGTCCTTCTGACCAGGATTAAACCCTGTCACTGTGGGACTGTGTCCTTCTGACCAGGATTAAACCCTTTCACTGTGGTACTGTGTCCTTCTGACCAGGATTAAACCCTTTCACTGTGGGACTGTGTCCTTCTGACCAGGATTAAACCCTTTCACTGTGTCCTTCAGCCACTTTCCCCTCTGTTTATTGTTCACGTTCTGCTGTTGGAGCACGTTGAACATCAGACAGCCTCCGTTCTCCTGAAAACGCATCCTTCACGCCTAATGGGACTGTTTCATGGCTCATTCCCTGGCCCCTTCATCAAACCCTCACACAACAGACATAACCCCTCAAGGAAGTAACCTGTGCAGCCCCCTTGGGTTATAAAGTCTGTCTGATCAGCCGGCGAGGCTGGAGAAAACAATGACTTCTGACTTCTGGAAACGAGATGAACCTCGTGAGTCACGGTCTCTTAGACTCTGATTCGCGTAATGTTAGGTTGAACTTTTACAATACTTCCTTCTGAAGTGTGCACTTGTACACTCCTCTCCACAAAATGTGTGAACAAGTGAACAAGTGCACACTTAAAGGAGAGAGGAAAGCTGACTGGGACACAGACGTCATGTAAACCCCCCCCCCCCTAGGTAAAGATCCTTATAGAACAGAGACTGCTAGCTAGTGTCACGTCCTGACCTTAGTTCCTGTTTTTATGTCTCTGTTTTGGTTTGGTCGGGGCGTGAGTTGAGGGTGGGCATTCTATGTTGTGTTTCTATGTTTTCTATTTCTATGTGTTTTGGCCTGGTATGGTTCCCAATCAGAGGGCCAGCTGTCTATCGTTGTCTCTGATTGAGAACCATACTTAGGCAGCCTTTTTTCCCACCTGGTGTTTGTGGGTAGTTGTTTCCTGTTTTGTGTTTTCACCTTTCAGGACTGTTTTGATTTTCATTTATTACATTCACTTTGTTATTTGGTATTTTCGTGTTCTGGTATAATAACTAATCATCGACACTTACCACGCTGCGTTTTGGTCCGATCCTTCCTACTAATCATCCGATGAAGACGAAGATCGTTACAGCTGGGGAGCAGGAGAATGCATCGAACAGATCTTCACCCTGATTGACTGCCGCTGGGGAGAGACGCATTGTCTTGAGAACAGCGAGCGGGAGTGTTCGGAGGAAGGAGGAAGAGGAAACGAAGGGTGGAAATGACAAACAATGGTATCACAAACACCTACCTGTCTCTACATGTCTCTATTGTCTTGTTATACTGATAACACCAGGCCAGAGAGACTACCTGTCTGTAATACAGGTGACACCAGGCCAGATAGACTCCCTGTCTGTTATACAGATAACACCAGGCCAGAGAGACTCCCTGTCTGTTATACTGGTAACACCAGGCCAGAGAGACTCCCTGTCTGTTATACTGGTAACACCAGGCCAGAGAGACTTCCTGTCTGTTATACTGGTGACACCAGGCCAGAGAGACTCCGTGTCTGTTATACTGGTAACACCAGGCCAGAGAGACTCCCTGTCTGTTATACTGATAACACCAGGCCAGAGAGACTCCCTGTCTGTTATACTGGTAACACCAGGCCACTCCCTGTCTGTTATACTGGTAACACCAGGCCAGAGAGACTTCCTGTCTGTTATACTGGTGACACCAGGCCAGAGAGACTCCGTGTCTGTTATACTGGTAACACCAGGCCAGAGAGACTCCATGTCTGTTATACTGATAACACTAGGCCAGAGAGACTCCCTGTCTGTTATACTGGTAACACCAGGCCAGAGAGACTCCCTGTCTGTTATACTGGTGTCACCAGGCCAGAGAGACTCCCTGTCTGTTATACTGGTAACATCAGGCCAGATAGACTCCCTGTCTGTTATACTGGTGACACCAGGCCAGATAGTCTGTTATACTGATGACACCAGGCCAGATAGACTCCGTGTCTGTTATACTGATAACACTAGGCCAGAGAGACTCTCTGTCTGTTATACTCATAATTCTAGGCAAGAGAGACTCCGTCTGTTATACTGGTGTCACCAGGCCAGAGAGACTCCCTGTCTGTTATACTGGTAACATCAGGCCAGATAGACTCCCTGTCTGTTATACTGGTAACACCAGACTCCCTGTCTGTTATACTGGTGACACCAGACTCCCTGTCTGTAATACTGGTGACACCAGGCCAGATAGACTCCCTGTCTGT
>NC_092148.1:4595237-4600237 GCF_045791955.1 Oncorhynchus clarkii lewisi
GAGGGTTGACAGTAAGGCAGGAAGAGGAAGGTTGACAGGAAGGCAGGAAGTTGTGGGTTGACAGGAAGGCAGGAAGAGGAGGATTGACAGGAAGGCAGGAAGAGGAAGGTTGACAGGAAGGCAGGAAGAGGTGGGTTGACAGGAAGGCAGGAAGAGGAGGGTTGACAGGACGGCAGGAAGAGGAGGGTTGACAGGAAGGTAGGAAGAGGAGGGTTGACAGGAAGAGGAGGGTTGACAGGATGGTAGGAAGAGGAGGGTTGACAGGAAGAGGAGGGTTGGCAGGAAGAGGAGGGTTGACAGGAAGAGGAGGGTTGACAGGAAAAGGAGGGTTGACAGGAAGAGGAGGGTTGACAGGAAGGCAGGAAGAGGTGGGTTGACAGGGAGGTAGGAAGAGGTGGGTTGACAGGGAGGTAGGAAGAGGAGGGTTGACAGGAAGGCAGGAAGAGGAGGGTTGACAGGAAGGCAGGAAGAGGAAGGTTGACAGGAAGGCAGGAAGAGGAGGGTTGACAGGAAGGCAGGAAGAGGAGGCTTGACAGGATGGTAGGAAGAGGAGGGTGACAGGAAGGCAGGAAGAGGAAGGTTGACAGGAAGGCAGGAAGAGGAAGGTTGACAGGAAGGCAGGAAGAGGAAGGTTGACAGGAAGGCAGGAAGAGGAAGGTTGACAGGAAGGCAGGAAGAGGTGGGTTGACAGGAAGGCAGGAAGAGGAGGGTTGACAGGAAGGCAGGAAGAGGAAGGTTGACAGGAAGGCAGGAAGAGGTGGGTTGACATGAAGGCAGGAAGAGGAGGGTTGACAGGAAGGCAGGAAGAGGAGGGTTGACAGGAAGGCAGGAAGAGGAGGGTTGACAGGAAGGCAGGAAGAGGAAGGTTGACAGGAAGGCAGGAAGAGGTGGGTTGACAGGAAGGCAGGAAGAGGAGGGTTGACAGTAAGGCAGGAAGAGGAAGGTTGACAGGAAGGCAGGAAGTTGTGGGTTGACAGGAAGGCAGGAAGAGGAGGATTGACAGGAAGGCAGGAAGAGGAAGGTTGACAGGAAGGCAGGAAGAGGTGGGTTGACAGGAAGGCAGGAAGAGGAGGGTTGACAGGAAGGCAGGAAGAGGAGGGTTGACAGGCAACCAGGAAGAGGTGGGTTGACAGGAAGGCAGGAAGAGGAGGGTTGACAGGAAGGCAGGAAGAGGTGGGTTGACAGGAAGGCAGGAAGAGGTGGGTTGACAGGAAGGCAGGAAGAGGAGGGTTGACAGGAAGGCAGGAAGAGGAAGGTTGACAGGAAGGCAGGAAGAGGAGGGTTGACAGGAAGGCAGGAAGAGGTGGGTTGACAGGGAGGTAGGAAGAGGTGGGTTGACAGGGAGGCAGGAAGAGGAGGGTTGACAGGAAGGCAGGAAGAGGAGGGTTGACAGGAAGGCAGGAAGAGGAGGGTTGACAGGAAGGCAGGAAGAGGAGGGTTGACAGGAAGGCAGGAAGAGGAGGGTTGACAGGATGGTAGGAAGAGGAGGGTGACAGGAAGGCAGGAAGAGGAGGGTTGACAGGAAGGCAGAAAGAGGAGGGTTGACAGGAAGGCAGGAAGAGGAGGGTTGACAGGACGGCAGGAAGAGGAGGGTTGACAGGAAGGTAGGAAGAGGAGGGTTGACAGGAAGAGGAGGGTTGACAGGATGGTAGGAAGAGGAGGGTTGACAGGAAGAGGAGGGTTGGCAGGAAGAGGAGGGTTGACAGGAAGAGGAGGGTTGACAGGAAGAGGAGGATTGACAGGAAGAGGAGGGTTGACAGGAAGGCAGGAAGAGGAGGGTTGAAAGGAAGGCAGGAAGAGGAGGGTTGACAGGAAGGCAGGAAGAGGAGGGTTGACAGAAAAGCAGGAAGAGGAAGGTTGAGAGGAAGGCAGGAAGAGGAGGGTTGACAGGAATGCAGGAAGAGGAGGCTTGACAGGAAGGCAGGAAGAGGAGGGTTGACAGGAAGGCAGGAAGAGGAGGGTTGACAGGAAGGCAGGAAGAGGAGGGTTGACAGGGAGGCAGGAAGAGAAGGGTTGACATGAGGGTAGGAAGAGGAGGGTTGACAGGAAGACAGGAAGAGGAGGGTTGACAGGAAGACAGGAAGAGGAGGGTTGACAGGAAAGTAGGAACACGAGGCCTTCAGCTTCTGATGATGAGGAGAAAACAGGAAGACACACACACTTACACACAAGGCTATTGCTACCGCAGTTGTTGTTGCATGCACAACAGCTGACAGAAAGCCTTAGCAAATCCACAACAGGGACCTAACAGATCAGAAGGCTGGTATTTAGTAATCATCACCTAACAGATCCCCAGTAGATCCCTTCAGTAGATCCTCTGGGAGCCAGAGGATCCACTGTGATCAGATGTGGTGGTCTGAACTCTGCAGGAGGACCGTACTGAACAGCAGAACCAAAGAGCTGTAGTCCTGGGAGAAGGTGGAGGATTTAGCTCAGCGCACCCAGGCTCCCTGGCATGAGGAGCAGCGTCTAAACATCCTTCATTAGTCCTCTGTCATTAGTGGATGAAAGGCAGAGGGAAAGCATCTGTGGTTCCTCTTTAAAAAGACACAAATCTCTTGGATTACAGGCTCTGTCAGGGCTAGTGGAAGGGAGAGGTTAAGGAGACAGTAGGGAAAAGTTTTGATTTAAATTTGATTTTACCAGGTATTTTACCAGGTAAGGTGACTGAGAACACATTCTCATTTACAGCAACGACCTGGGGAATAGTTACAGGGGAGAGGAGGGGGGATGAATGAGCCATGATTAGGTGACCGTGATGGTATGAGGGACAGCTTGGGAATTTAGACAGGACACCGAGATAGTAGGGATATTGTAGAGAGATAGTAGGGAGATGGTAGGGAGATAGTAGATAGATGGTACGGAGATGGTAGAGAGATAGTAGATAGATGTTAGGGAGATAGTAGGGAGATGGGAGGGAGATATTAAGGAGATAGTAGGGAGATGGCTGCTGTGGTTCTGAAGTGGTTTCGTTGTATACCAGGCAGGTTCCTGACCAGACCCTTGTCCAGTAGTTTAGTTGTAGACCAGGCAGGTTCCTGACCAGTACCTTGTCCAGTAGTTTAGTTGTAGACCAGGCAGGGAGGTTCCTGACCAGACCCTTGTCCAGTAGTTTAGTTGTAGACCAGGCAGGTTCCTGACCAGTACCTTGTCCAGTAGTTTAGTTGTAGACCAGGCAGGGAGGTTCCTGACCAGACCCTTGTCCAGTAGTTTAGTTGTAGACCAGGGAGGTTCCTGACCAGACCCTTGTCCAGTAGTTTAGTTGTAGACCAGGCAGGGAGGTTCCTGACCAGACCCTTGTCCAGTAGTTTAGTTGTAGACCAGGGATGTTCCTGACCAGACCCTTGTCCAGTAGTTTAGTTGTAGACCAGGCAGGTTCCTGACCAGACCCTTGTCCAGTAGTTTAGTTGTAGACCAGGCAGGTTCCTGACCAGACCCTTGTCCAGTAGTTTAGTTATAGATCCAAGCAGGTTCCTGAGCAGACCCTTGTCCAGTAGTTTAGTTGTAGACCAGGCAGGTTCCTGACCAGACCCTTGTCCAGTAGTTTAGTTGTAGACCAGGCAGGTTCCTGAACAGACCCTTGTCCAGTAGTTTAGTTGTAGACCAGGCAGGTTCCTGACCAGACCCTTGTCCAGTAGTTTAGTTGTAGACCAGGGAGGTTCCTGACCAGACCCTTGTCCAGTAGTTTAGTTGTAGACCAGGCAGGTTCCTGACCAGACCCTTGTCCAGTAGTTTAGTTGTAGACCAGGCAGGGAGGTTCCTGACCAGACCCTTGTCCAGTAGTTTAGTTGTAGACCAGGCAGGTTCCTGACCAGACCCTTGTCCAGTAGTTTAGTTGTAGACCAGGGATGTTCCTGACCAGACCCTTGTCCAGTAGTTTAGTTGTAGACCAGGCAGGTTCCTGACCAGACCCTTGTCCAGTAGTTTAGTTGTAGACCAGCCTGGGAGGTTCCTGACCAGACCCTTATCCAGTAGTTTAGTTGTAGACCAGGGAGGTTCCTAACCAGACCCTTGTCCAGTAGTTTAGTTGTAGACCAGGGAGGTTCCTGACCAGACCCTTGTCCAGTAGTTTAGTTGTAGACCAGGCAGGTTCCTGACCAGACCCTTGTCCAGTAGTTTAGTTGTAGACCAGGCAGGTTCCTGACCAGACCCTTGTCCAGTAGTTTAGTTGTAGACCAGGGAGGCAGATCCTTGTCCAGTAGTTTAGTTGTAGACCAGGCAGGTTCCTGACCAGACCCTTGTCCAGTAGTTTAGTTGTATACCAGGCAGGTTCCTGACCAGACCCTTGTCCAGTAGTTTAGTTGTAGACCAGGGAGGTTCCTAACCAGACCCTTGTCCAGTAGTTTAGTTGTAGACCAGGCAGGGAGGTTCCTGACCAGACCCTTGTCCAGTAGTTTAGTTGTAGACCAGGCAGGTTCCTGACCAGACCCTTGTCCAGTAGTTTAGTTGTAGACCAGGCAGGTTCCTGACCAGACCCTTGTCCAGTAGTTTAGTTGTAGACCAGGCAGGGAGGTTCCTGACCAGACCCTTGTCCAGTAGTTTAGTTGTAGACCAGGCAGGTTCCTGACCAGACCCTTGTCCAGTAGTTTAGTTGTAGACCAGGGAGGTTCCTGACCAGACCCTTGTCCAGTAGTTTAGTTGTAGACCAGGCAGGTTCCTGACCAGACCCTTGTCCAGTAGTTTAGTTGTAGACCAGGGAGGTTCCTGACCAGACCCTTGTCCAGTAGTTTAGTTGTATACCAGGGAGGTTCCTGACCAGACCCTTGTCCAGTAGTTTAGTTGTAGACCAGGGAGGTTCCCCTCCAGACCCTTGTCCAGTAGTTTAGTTGTATACCAGGGAGGTTCCTGACCAGACCCTTGTCCAGTAGTTTAGTTGTAGACCAGGCAGGTTCCTGACCAGACCCTTGTCCAGTAGTTTAGTTGTAGACCAGGGAGGTTCCTGACCCTTGTAACTATGAGGTTTAAAAAGTGCAGACTGGCAGCTTTAATTTGAGGGGATT
>NC_092148.1:4607737-4622737 GCF_045791955.1 Oncorhynchus clarkii lewisi
TCAATGTGGAGACTATATACAGGGGGTACCGGTACAGAGTCAATGTGGAGGCTACATACAGGGGGTAGCGGTACCGAGTCAATGTGGAGACTATATACAGGGGGTACCGGTACAGAGTCAATGTGGAGGCTATATACAGGGGGTACCGGTACCGAGTCAATGTGGAGGCTATATACAGGGGGTAGCGGTACCAAGTCAATGTGGAGACTATATACAGGGTGTTACGGTACAGAGTCAATGTGGAGGCTATATACAGGTGGGTACTGATACAGAGTCAATGTGGAGACTATATACAGGGTATTACGGTACCGAGTCAATGTGGAGGCTATATACAGGGGGTAGCGGTACCGAGTCAATGTGGAGACTATATACAGGGGGTACCGGTACAGAGTCAATGTGGAGACTATATACAGGGTATTACGGTACAGAGTCAATGTGGAGGCTATATACAGGGTGTTACGGTACAGAGTCAATGTGGAGGCTATATACAGGTTGTTACGGTACAGAGTCAATGTGGAGGCTATATACAGGGTGTTACGGTACAGAGTCAATGTGGAGGCTATATACAGGGGGTAGCGGTACCGAGTCAATGTGGAGACTATATACAGGGGGTACCGGTACAGAGTCAATGTGGAGACTATATACAGGGTATTACGGTACAGAGTCAATGTGGAGGCTATATACAGGGTGTTACGGTACAGAGTCAATGTGGAGGCTATATACAGGTTGTTACGGTACAGAGTCAATGTGGAGGCTATATACAGGGTGTTACGGTACAGAGTCAATGTGGAGACTATATACAGGGGGTACCGGTACAGAGTCAATGTGGAGGCTATATACAGGGGGTACTGATACAGAGTCAATGTGGAGGCTATATACAGGGGGTACCGGTACAGAGTCAATGTGGAGACTATATACAGGGGGTACTGATACAGAGTCAATGTGGAGGCTATATACAGGGGGTACCAGTACAGAGTCAATGTGGAGGCTATATACAGGGGGTACCAGTACAGAGTCAATGTGGAGGCTATATACAGGGTATTACGGTACAGAGTCAATGTGGAGGCTATATACAGGGTGTTACGGTACAGAGTCAATGTGGAGGCTATATACAGGGGGTACCAGTACAGGGTCAATGTGGAGGCTATATACAGGGTGTTACGGTACAGAGTCAATGTGGAGGCTATATACAGGGTGTTACGGTACAGAGTCAATGTGGAGGCTATATACAGGGTGTTACGGTACAGAGTCAATGTGGAGGCTATATACAGGAGGGTACCGGTACAGAGTCAATGTGGAGGCTATATACAGGGGTACCAGTACAGGGTCAATGTGGAGGCTATATACAGGGGGGTACTGATACAGAGTCAATGTGGAGACTATATACAGGGGGTAGCGGTACCGAGTCAATGTGGAGACTATATACAGGGGGTACCGGTACAGAGTCAATGTGGAGGCTATATACAGGGGGTAGCGGTACCGAGTCAATGTGGAGACTATATACAGGGGGTAGCGGTACAGAGTCAATGTGGAGGCTATATACAGGGGGTACCGGTACAGAGTCAATGTGGAGGCTATATACAGGAGGGTACCGGTACAGAGTCAATGTGGAGGCTATATACAGGGGTACCAGTACAGAGTCAATGTGGAGGTTATATACAGGGGGTACCGGTACAGAGTCAATGTGGAGGCTATATATAGGGGGGTACCGGTACAGAGTCAATGTGGAGGCTATATACAGGGGGTACCAGTACAGAGTCAATGTGGAGGCTATATACAGGGGGTACCAGTACAGAGTCAATGTGGAGGCTATATACAGGGGGTACCAGTACAGAGTCAATGTGGAGGCTATATACAGGGTGTTACGGTACAGAGTCAATGTGGAGGCTATATACAGGGGGTACCAGTACAGAGTCAATGTGGAGGCTATATACAGGGGGTACCAGTACCGAGTCAATGTGGAGACTATATACAGGGGGTACCGGTACAGAGTCAATGTGGAGGCTACATACAGGGGGTAGCGGTACCGAGTCAATGTGGAGACTATATACAGGGGGTACCGGTACAGAGTCAATGTGGAGGCTATATACAGGGGGTACCGGTACCGAGTCAATGTGGAGGCTATATACAGGGGGTAGCGGTACCAAGTCAATGTGGAGACTATATACAGGGTGTTACGGTACAGAGTCAATGTGGAGGCTATATACAGGTGGGTACTGATACAGAGTCAATGTGGAGACTATATACAGGGTATTACGGTACCGAGTCAATGTGGAGGCTATATACAGGGGGTAGCGGTACCGAGTCAATGTGGAGACTATATACAGGGGGTACCGGTACAGAGTCAATGTGGAGACTATATACAGGGTATTACGGTACAGAGTCAATGTGGAGGCTATATACAGGGTGTTACGGTACAGAGTCAATGTGGAGGCTATATACAGGTTGTTACGGTACAGAGTCAATGTGGAGGCTATATACAGGGTGTTACGGTACAGAGTCAATGTGGAGACTATATACAGGGGGTACCGGTACAGAGTCAATGTGGAGGCTATATACAGGGGGTACTGATACAGAGTCAATGTGGAGGCTATATACAGGGGGTACCGGTACAGAGTCAATGTGGAGACTATATACAGGGGGTACTGATACAGAGTCAATGTGGAGGCTATATACAGGGGGTACCAGTACAGAGTCAATGTGGAGGCTATATACAGGGGGTACCAGTACAGAGTCAATGTGGAGGCTATATACAGGGTATTACGGTACAGAGTCAATGTGGAGGCTATATACAGGGTGTTACGGTACAGAGTCAATGTGGAGGCTATATACAGGGGGTACCAGTACAGGGTCAATGTGGAGGCTATATACAGGGTGTTACGGTACAGAGTCAATGTGGAGGCTATATACAGGGTGTTACGGTACAGAGTCAATGTGGAGGCTATATACAGGGTGTTACGGTACAGAGTCAATGTGGAGGCTATATACAGGAGGGTACCGGTACAGAGTCAATGTGGAGGCTATATACAGGGGTACCAGTACAGGGTCAATGTGGAGGCTATATACAGGGGGGTACTGATACAGAGTCAATGTGGAGACTATATACAGGGGGTAGCGGTACCGAGTCAATGTGGAGACTATATACAGGGGGTACCGGTACAGAGTCAATGTGGAGGCTATATACAGGGGGTAGCGGTACCGAGTCAATGTGGAGACTATATACAGGGGGTAGCGGTACAGAGTCAATGTGGAGGCTATATACAGGGGGTACCGGTACAGAGTCAATGTGGAGGCTATATACAGGAGGGTACCGGTACAGAGTCAATGTGGAGGCTATATACAGGGGTACCAGTACAGAGTCAATGTGGAGGTTTAATACAGGGGGTACCGGTACAGAGTCAATGTGGAGGCTATATATAGGGGGGTACCGGTACAGAGTCAATGTGGAGGCTATATACAGGGGGTACCAGTACAGAGTCAATGTGGAGGCTATATACAGGGGGTACCAGTACAGAGTCAATGTGGAGGCTATATACAGGGGGTACCAGTACAGAGTCAATGTGGAGGCTATATACAGGGTGTTACGGTACAGAGTCAATGTGGAGGCTATATACAGGGGGTACCAGTACAGAGTCAATGTGGAGGCTATATACAGGGGGTACCAGTACAGAGTCAATGTGGAGGCTATATACAGGGTGTTACGGTACAGAGTCAATGTGGAGGCTATATACAGGGTGTTACGGTACAGAGTCAATGTGGAGACTATATACAGGGGGTACCAGTACAGAGTCAATGTGGAGGCTATATACAGGGTGTTACGGTACAGAGTCAATGTGGAGGCTATATACAGGGTATTACGGTACAGAGTCAATGTGGAGGCTATATACAGGGTGTACCAGTACAGAGTCAATGTGGAGGCTATATACAGGGGGTACCGGTACAGAGTCAATGTGGAGGCTATATACAGGGGGTACCAGTACAGAGTCAATGTGGAGGCTATATACAGGGGGTAGCGGTACAGAGTCAATGTGGAGACTATATACAGGGGGTACTGATACAGAGTCAATGTGGAGACTATATACAGGGTGTTACGGTACAGAGTCAATGTGGAGACTATATACAGGGGGTACCAGTACAGAGTCAATGTGGAGGCTATATACAGGGTGTTACGGTACAGAGTCAATGTGGAGGCTATATACAGGGTATTACGGTACAGAGTCAATGTGGAGGCTATATACAGGGTGTACCAGTACAGAGTCAATGTGGAGGCTATATACAGGGGGTACCGGTACAGAGTCAATGTGGAGGCTATATACAGGGGGTACCAGTACAGAGTCAATGTGGAGGCTATATACAGGGGGTAGCGGTACAGAGTCAATGTGGGGGCTATATACAGGGGAAAGCGGTACCGAGTCAATGTGCGGGGGTACAGGTTAGTTGAGGTCATTTGTAAAGTGACTATGTCTGGATGGCCATTTGATTAGTTGTTCAGCAGTTTTATGTCTGGGGGGGGGGGGGGGGGGGGTAGAAGCTGTTAAGGAGCCTTTTGGTCCCAGACTTGGTGCTCCAGTACCGCTTGTCGTGCCGTAGCAGAGAGAACAGTCTATGACTAGGAGGACTAGAGTCTGGAGCAGGAACACAAACCCAGAACCAACCAGGCAGTGGAACAGACCTGGAACAGAGTCTGGAGCAGGAACAAAGACCCAGAACCAACCAGGCAGTGGAATAGACCTGGAACAGACCTGGAACAGAGTCTGGAGCAGGAACAAAGACCCAGAACCAACCAGGCAGTGGAACAGACCTGGAACAGAGTCTGGAGCAGGAACAAAGACCCAGAACCAACCAGGCAGTGGAACAGACCTGGAACAGAGTCTGGAGCAGGAACAAAGACCCAGAACCAACCAGGCAGTGGAACAGACCTGGAACAGACCTGGAACAGAGTCTGGAGCAGGAACAAAGACCCAGAACCAACCAGGCAGTGGAACAGACCTGGAACAGACCTGGAACAGAGTCTGGAGCAGGAACAAAGACCCAGAACCAACCAGGCAGTGGAACAGACCTGGAACAGACCTGGAACAGAGTCTGGAGCAGGAACAAAGACCCAGAACCAACCAGGCAGTGGAACAGACCTGGAACAGACCTGGAACAGAGTCTGGAGCAGGAACAAAGACCCAGAACCAACCAGGCAGTGGAACAGACCTGGAACAGACCTGGAACAGAGTCTGGAGCAGGAACAAAGACCCAGAACCAACCAGGCAGTGGAACAGACCTGGAACAGACCTGGAACAGAGTCTGGAGCAGGAACAAAGACCCAGAACCAACCAGGCAGTGGAACAGAGTCTGGAACAGACCTGGAACAGAGTCTGGAGCAGGAACAAAGACCCAGGACCAACCAGGCAGTGGAACAGACCTGGAACAGAGTCTGGAGCAGGAACAAAGACATGGCTATGGATCAGGTAAAGGAAATGAACTGACCCAAATGTTACACTTCCTCTCCACCTGGCAGCACCTCACCTCTCAGCTGGGGAAACCATCCAACACACAGGGAAAAACATCTGCTCATATACTCGGTTTCTGGCTATAGAGAGAGGGAGTGTTAGAGAGAGGGAGAGGAAGAGAGAGAGAGGAAGAGAGAGAGAGGGAGAGGAAGAGAGAGGGAGAGGAAGAGAGATAGAGGAAGAGAGAGAGAGGGAGTGTTAGAGAGAGGGAGAGGAAGAGCGATAGAGGAAGAGAGAGAGAGGGAGTGTTAGAGAGAGGGAGAGGAAGAGAGATAGAGGAAGAGAGAGAGAGGGAGTGTTAGAGAGAGGGAGAGGAAGAGAGATAGAGGGAGAGGAAGAGAGATAGAGGTAGTGTTAGAGAGAGGTAGTGTTAGAGAGAGGGAGTGTTAGAGAGAGGGAGAGGAAGAGAGATAGAGGAAGAGAGAGAGAGGGAGTGTTAGAGAGAGGGAGAGGAAGAGAGATAGAGGGAGAGGAAGAGAGATAGAGGTAGTGTTAGAGAGAGGTAGTGTTAGAGAGAGGGAGTGTTAGAGAGAGGGAGAGGAAGAGAGAGGTAGTGTTAGAGAGAGGGAGTGTTAGAGAGAGGGAGAGGAAGAGAGATAGAGGAAGAGAGAGAGAGGGAGTGTTAGAGAGAGGTAGTGTTAGAGAGAGGTAGTGTTAGAGAGAGGGAATGTTAGAGAGAGGGAGAGGAAGAGACATAGAGGAAGAGAGACAGCAGCAAGATTTGTGACCTGTTGCCACGAGAAAAGGGCAACCAGTGAAGAACACACACCATTGTAAATACAACCCATATGTATGCTTATTTATTTTATCTTGTGTCCTTTAACCATTTGTACATTGTTAAAACACTGTATATATATATAATATGACATTTGTAATGTCTTTATTGTTTTGAAACTTCTGTATGTGTAATGTTTACTGTTAATTTGTATTGTTTATTTCACTTTATATATTCACTTTATATATTATCTACCTCACTTGCTTTGGCAATGTTAACACATGTTTCCCATGCCAATAAAGCCCTTGAATTGAATTGAATTGAGAGAGGGAGAGGAAGAGAGATAGAGGGAGTGTTAGAGAGAGGGAGAGGAAGAGAGAGAGAGGGAGAGGAAGAGAGTGAGTTGGAAGTAGAGCCAGCCAGAGGGAAACAGAGAGAGAGAGAGAGTTGGAGGTAGAGCCAGCCAGAGGGAAACAGAGAGAGAGAGAGAGAGAGTTGGAGGTAGAGCCAGCCAGAGGGAAACACAGAGAGAGAGAGAGAGTTGAAAGGAGAGCCAGAAAGAGAGAGAAAGAGAGTTGGAAGGAGAAGGTGGCGAGGGAAACAGAGAGAGAGAGAGTTGGAGGTAGAGCCAGCCAGAGGGAAACAGAGAGAGAGGGAGAGGAAGAGAGTGAGTTGGAAGTAGAAGGTGGCGAGGGAAATAGAGTTGCATAGGTCAGCAGAAGCTGATCTGTTGTCGTCCCGCCCTGTCATTTCCATGTTGATAATCCACTTCCTGTTAATCCACTTCCTGTTAATCCTCTTCCTGTGTGTGTATGTGTGGAAGCGATGTCCAGAATCATTAGTATTAGCTGACCCGACCAGTGACTCTGTCCCAAACGGCACCCTATTGCCTTTACAGTGCACTGCCTCTGACCAGCGCCCACAGGACACAGTGTGCAGCTTGGGACATTACCCATGTCATGGTGCCCTGCGATGAACCTTCACAGCTGGGTTGAACCTGCTTCTCTGACATTCCAGATCAGACTAGGATCGTTCCTGGTATGAAAATATGGACTATGGTTCCCAAATAGCACCCGATTCCTTAGTGCACTACCAGGGCCCATATTGCACTTTTTAGGGAATAGGGTTGCATTTGGGAAACAGACTTACACAGCCAATATCTTCATGATCATACTGATCACATGACACCACAGTGCTGTATGAGGAGACTGATCACATGACACCACAGTGCTGCATGGAGAGACTGATCACATGACACCACAGTACTGTATGGAGAGACTGAGATCACATGACACCACAGTACTGTATGGAGAGACTGATCACATGACACCACAGTACTGTATGGAGAGACTGATCACATGACACCACAGTACTGTATGGAGAGACTGATCACATGACACCACAGTACTGTATGGAGAGACTGATCACATGACACCACAGTGCTGTATGGAGAGACTGATCACATGACACCACAGTACTGTATGGAGAGACTGATCACATGACACCACAGTATGTTTAGGGTTATAATTAAGGTTAGGGGTGGGGTTAGGGAAATAGGATTTGGGTTAGGGGTGGGGTTAGGGAAAATAGGATTTGGGTTAGGGGTGGGGTTAGGGAAAATAGGATTTGGGTTAGGGGTGGGGTTAGGGAAATAGGATTTGGGTTAGGGGTGGGGTTAGGGAAATAGGATTTGGGTTAGGGGTGGGGTTAGGGAAATAGGATTTGGGTTAGGGGTGGGGCTAAGGAAAATAGGATTTGGGTTAGGGGTGGGGTTAGGGAAATAGGATTTGGGTTAGGGGTGGGGCTAAGGAAAATAGGATTTGGGTTAGGGGTGGGGTTAGGGAAAATAGGATTTGGGTTAGGGGTGGGGCTAAGGAAAATAGGATTTGGGTTAGGGGTGGGGTTAGGGAAATAGGATTTGGGTTAGGGGTGGGGTTAGAGAAATAGGATTTGGGTTAGGGGTGGGGCTAAGGAAAATAGGATTTGGGTTAGGGGTGGGGTTAGGGAAAATAGGATTTGGGTTAGGGGTGGGGTTAAGGAAAATAGGAATTGGGTTAGGGGTGGGGTTAGGGAAATAGGATTTGGGTTAGGGGTGGGGCTAAGGAAAATAGGATTTGGGTTAGGGGTGGGGTTAGGGAAAATAGGATTTGGGTTAGGGGTGGGGTTAGGTAAAATAGGAATTGGGTTAGGGGTGGGGTTAGGGAAATAGGATTTGGGTTAGGGGTGGGGCTAAGGAAAATAGGATTTGGGTTAGGGGTGGGGCTAAGGAAAATAGGATTTGGGTTAGGGGTGGGGCTAAGGAAAATAGGATTTGGGTTAGGGGTGGGGTTAGGGAAAATAGGATTTGGGTTAGGGGTGGGGTTAGGGAAATAGGATTTGGGTTAGGGGTGGGGTTAGGGAAATAGGATTTGGGTTAGGGGTGGGGTTAGGGAAAATAGGATTTGGGTTAGGGGTGGGGTTAGGGAAAATAGGATTTGGGTTAGGGGTGGGGTTAGGGAAAATAGGATTTGGGTTAGGGGTGGGGTTAGGGAAAATCGGAGGATAAAATTTTATCCACGAGGATAAAATAACTAAACTTATGTGTGTCTGTGTATGTGTGTGTGTGTGTGTGTGTGTGTGTGTGTGTGTGTGTGTGGGTCAGTTCAGTGACCCCTGTCCACACTACAGGCTTTATCTCACGTCTGTGGTATGTAATGGACACTGCCTCTCTGTTCTCTCTCCGTTTCTCTTCACCACTCCTCCCTCACATCTCCCCTCTGACAATCAGCTCTCTCAGGCCTCTCTCCTCTCCTCTCCTCTCCTCTCCTCTCCTCTCCTCTCCTCTCCTCTCCTCTCCTCTCCTCTCCTCTCCTCTCCTCTCCTCTCTTCTCTTCTCTTCTCTTCTCTTCTCTTCTCTTCTCTTCTCTTCTCTTCTCTTCTCTTCTCTTCTCTTCTCTTCTCCTCTCCTCTCCTCTCCTCTCCTCTCCTCTTCTCTTCTCTTCTCTTCTCTTCTCTTCTCTTCTCTTCTCTTCTCCTCTCCCTGTTTTCTGTCAGACTGGGGGGATTGTTGCCAGGGTGCTTGAAGGTGACTTGTGGTCAAGTGCTTTGTGTGTTAGTCATGCATGGCCAATTGTCGTGTCTGTGGGCTGTAGTAATGTGAAGATTTGTGTGTGTGTGTGTGTGTGTGGGGGGGGGGGGGGTAGCGTGTGTGTGCTGTGTGTGTGCGTCAGAGCAGGAAGTCTTGCGTTACGGAAAGTTGCCTGATAACGTGTCTTAAACAGTTTACTTAAAGGGTTTAACCAACTTTACCATTACAATCTAGACCACGACTGTCCAGGGATGCACCTTTACCATTACAATCTAGACCACGACTGTCCAGGGATGCACCTTTACCATTACAATCTAGACCACGACTGTCCAAGGATGCAACTTTACCATTACAATCTAGACCACGACTGTCCAGGGATGCAACTTTACCATTACAATCTAGACCACGACTGTCCAGGGATGCACCTTTACCATTACAATCTAGACCACGACTGTCCAAGGATGCAGCTTTACCATTACAATCTAGATCACGACTGTCCAAGGATGCAGCTTTACCATTACAATCTAGATCACGACTGTCCAAGGATGCAACTTTACCATTACAATCTAGACCACGACTGTCCAGGGATGCACCTTTAAAATTACAATCTAGACCACGACTGTCCAAGGATGCAACTTTACCATTACAATCTAGACCACGACTGTCCAGGGATGCACCTTTACCATTACAATCTAGACCACGACTGTCCAGGGATGCACCTTTACCATTACAATCTAGATCACGACTGTCCAGGGATGCAACTTTAAAATTACAATCTAGAGCACGACTGTCCAGGGATGCAACTTTACCATTACAATCTAGACCCCGACTGTCCAGGGATGCAACTTTAAAATTACAATCTAGACCACGACTGTCCAGGGATGCACCTTTAAAATTACAATCTAGACCACGACTGTCCAAGGATGCAACTTTACCATTACAAGCTAGATCACGACTGTCCAGGGATGCAACTTTAAAATTACAATCTAGAGCACGACTGTCCAGGGATGCAACTTTACCATTACAATCTAGACCACGACTGTCCAGGGATGCAACTTTAAAATTACAATCTAGACCACGACTGTCCAAGGATGCAACTTTACCATTACAATCTAGACCACGACTGTCCAAGGATGCAACTTTACCATTACAATCTAGACCACGACTGTCCAGGGATGCAACTTTAAAATTACAATCTAGACCACGACTGTCCAAGGATGCAACTTTAAAATTACAATCTAGACCACGACTGTCCAAGGATGCAACTTCACCATTACAATCTAGACCACGACTGTCCAGGGATGCAACTTTAAAATTACAATCTAGACCACGACTGTCCAAGGATGCAACTTTACCTTTACAATCTAGACCACGACTGTCCAGGGATGCACCTTTAAAATTACAATCTAGACCACGACTGTCCAAGGATGCAACTTTACCATTACAATCTAGACCACGACTGTCCAGGGATGCAACTTTAAAATTACAATCTAGACCACAACTGTCCAAGGATGCAACTTTACCATTACAATCTAGACCACGACTGTCCAGGGATGCACCTTTACCATTACAATCTAGACCACGACTGTCCAAGGATGCAACTTTACCATTACAATCTAGACCACGACTGTCCAGGGATGCACCTTTACCATTACAATCTAGACCACGACTGTCCAAGGATGCAACTTTACCATTACAATCTAGAGCACGACTCTCCAGGGATGCACCGTTACCATTACAAGCTAGACCACGACTGTCCAAGGATGCAACTTTACCATTACAATCTAGACCACGACTGTACAAGGATGCAACTTTACCATTACAATCTAGAGCACGACTCTCCAGGGATGCACCTTTACCATTACAAGCTAGACCACGACTGTCCAAGGATGCAACTTTACCATTACAATCTAGACCACGAGGGGTGGGGTTAACCAAACTCACTACTCACTGTACCCTTTTGGTCACTCGACTAAGCATTTCTCACCTTAATGTCAATATGCCTTGTCCATTGCTGTTCTGGTTAGTGTTTATTGGCTTATTTCACTGTAGAGCCTCTAGTCCTGCTCACTATACCTTATCCAACCTATTAGTTCCACCACCCACACATGCGATGACATCTCCTGGTTTCAATTATGTTTCTAGAGACAATATCTCTCTCTTCATCACTCAATGCCTAGGTTTACCTCCACTGTATTCACATCCTACCTTACCTTTGTCTGTATATTATACCTTGATGCTATTTTATCGCCCCCAGAAACCTCCTTTTACTCTCTGTTCCAGACGTTCTAGACGACCAATTCTTATTGCCTTTAGCCGTACCCTTATCCTACAGCTCCTCTGTTCCTCTGGCGATGTAGAGGTGAATCCAGGCCCTGCAGTGCCTAGCTCCACTCCTATTCCCCAGGCGCTCTCTTTTGATGACTTCTGTAACCGTAATAGCCTTGGTTTCATGCATGTTAACATTAGAAGCCTCCTCCCTAAGTTTGTTCTATTCACTGCTTTAGCACACTCTGCCAACCCGGATGTTCTAGCTGTGTCTGAATCCTGGCTTAGGAAGACCACCAAAAATTCTGAAATGTTCATCCCAAACTACAACATTTTCAGACAAGATAGAACTGCCAAAGGGGGCGGTGTTGCAATCTACTGCAAAAATAGCCTGCAGAGTTCTGTCCTACTATCCAGGTCTGTACCCAAACAATTTGAACTTCTACTTTTAAAAATCCCTGCGGCATTACCCTGGGACTGCATAGTAGTGGGGGTGGTGTTGTCCCTGTGGGCCAAGTCGACACTACATTACCCTGGGACTGTATAGTAGTGGGGGTGGTGTTGTCCCTGTGGGCCAACTCTACACTACATTACCCTGGGACTGTATAGTAGTGGGGGTAATGTTGTCCCTGTGGGCCAAATCTACACTACATTACCCTGGGACTGTATAGTAGTGGGGGTAATGTTGTCCCTGTGGGCCAACTCTACACTACATTACCCTGGGACTGTATAGTAGTGGGGTGGTGTTGTCCCTGTGGGCCAAGTCCACACTACATTACCCTGGGACTGTATAGTAGTGGGGGTAATGTTGTCCCTGTGGGCCAACTCTACACTACATTACCCTGGGACTGTATAGTAGTGAGGGTGGTGTTGTCCCTGTGGGCCAACTCTACACTACATTACCCTGGGACTGTATAGTAGTGGGGATGGTGTTGTCCATGTGGGCCAAGTTGACACTACATTACCCTGGGACTGTATAGTAGTGGGGGTGGTGTTGTCCCTGTAGGCCAAGTCTACACTACATTACCCTGGGACTGTATAGTAGTGGGGGTGGTGTTGTCCCTGTGGGCCAAGTCTACACTACATTACCCTGGGACTGTATAGTAGTAGGGGTGGTGTTGTCCCTGTGGGCCAAGTCTACACTACATTACCTTGGGACTGTATAGTAGTGGGGGTGGTGTTGTCCCTGTGGGCCAAGTCTACACTACATTACCTTGGGACTGTATAGTAGTGGGGGTGGTGTTGTCCCTGTGGGCCAAGTCTACACTACATTACCCTGGGACTGTATAGTAGTGGGGGGTGTAACTGATGTGTAGAACTAACTAGCTAACTGTTTATGGGCCAACTCAGAACTGTTAGTTAGCCATCATACGCTAGATCTGGTTCATGGCTCTGAGATTAGTCCAACCCCACACTGCAGTACCGTGCTTAGGACATGCCGTCCTCTGGAGGACATCTGAAGTGCTGCTGTCACGGGCCAAGCTAGTTACGGTCGGCCGGTGGATAAGACCGCACGGCACCTTCATTAAGGAGACGTATTGTTGTGAACGCCGGGTTCAAATCCCGGGTCAGCCGTACAGGGGTGAGCTGTACTACACTGGTCTGAGATGAAGACACTGCTCCTCCGCGTGACAGACTCTAATACAGACCAGATGTCATCGACCGACACAGCTAGCTGGCTCACTCATGACTAAGACACACACCACTTTGTTTTTGTGAAATGTCAGTTTGACAATAAAAAAATCATATTTTCCCGAACCCCGAACCCCGAACTCTAACCCTAATAATAACCCTAACCCTAAATGTAACCCTAATAATAACCCTAACCCTAACTCTAACCCTAATAATAACCCTAACCCTAAATTGAACCCTTAACCTACTGTAACCTTAACCCGAGCCCTAACCCTAACCCTAACCTTAACCCTTAACCTAACCCTAAATTTAACCCTTAACCTACTGTAACCTTAACCCGAGCCCTAACCCTAACCCTAACCTTAACCCTTAACCTAACCCTAAATTTAACCCTTAACCTACTGTAACCTGAACCCGAGCCCTAACCCTAACCTTAACCCTTAACCTAACCCTAAATTTAACCCTTAAACTACTGTAACCTGAACCTGAACCCGAGCCCTAACCCTAACCCTAACCTTAACCCTAAATTTAACCCTTAACCTACTGTAACCCGAGCCCTAACCCTAACCCTAACCCCCAAAACCCTAAATCTAACCTTTAAGTTTAAAATAGCATTTGAACAAATTCAGGACCTGAAAAATAGGACCTGACTTAAAAATAAAACACATTTAACTTGTTTTCCTTCTTTTCAGGACATTCAGATGAAATGTTAGGAAACACACACACACACACACACACACACACACACACACACACACACACACACACACACACACACACACACACACACACACACACACACTGCTGCAGGACCAGAACTCTCTGAGGAACCAGACTTTCCAGGACTCTTTAGAAATATTATATTTTTGAGGTACCGGCCCGGGACAGTGTATCCCTCTCTCTGGATGTTACCATCTCTAAACTCTCTGAGGTACCGGCCCGGGACAGTGTGACCCTCTCTCTGGATGTTACCATCTCTAAACTCTCAGAGGTAATTAGTCACTACTGAATTCCTGCCCACCCCACTACATTAGTGACTACTGAATTCCTGACCACCCCACTACATTAGTCACTACTGAATTCCTGCCCACCACACTACATTAGTCACTACTGAATTCCTGCCCACCCCACTACATTAGTCACTACTGAATTCCTGACCACCCCACTATATTAGTCACTACTGAATTCCTGACCACCCCACTATATTAGTCACTACTGAATTCCTGACCACCCCAATACATTAGTCACTACTGAATTCCTGACCACCCCACTACATTAGTCACTACTGAATTCCTGACCACCCCACTACATTAGTCACTACTGAATTCCTGACCACCCCACTACATTAGTCACTACTGAATTCCTGACCACCCCACTATATTAATCACTACTAAATTCCTGACCACCCCACTACATTAGTCACTACTGAATTCCTGACCACCCCACTACATTAGTCACTACTGAATTCCTGACCACCCCACTACATTAGTCACTACTGAATTCCTGACCACCCCACTACATTAGTCACTACTGAATTCCTGACCACCCCACTACATTAGTCACTACTGAATTCCTGACCACCCCACTACATTAGTCACTACTGAATTCCTGACCACCCCACTACATTAGTCACTACTGAATTCCTGACCACCCCACTACATTAGTCACTACTGAATTCCTGCCCACCCCACTATATTAGTCACTACTGAATTCCTGACCACCCCAATACATTAGTCACTACTGAATTCCTGACCACCCCACTACATTAGTCACTACTGAATTCCTGACCACCCCACTACATTAGTCACTACTGAATTCCT
>NC_092148.1:4627737-4637737 GCF_045791955.1 Oncorhynchus clarkii lewisi
GTTGGCCAGGGTTGGTTGTCCAGGGTCAGGGTTGGTTGGTCAGGGTTGGTTGGCCATGGTCAGGGTTGGTTGGCCAGGGTTGGTTGGTCAGGGTTAGTAGGCCAGGGTTGGTTGGCCAGGGGTTCAGGGTTTGTTGGCCAGGGTTGGTTGGCCAGGGTCAGGGTTGGTTGGCCAGGGTTGGTTGGCCGGCCGGGGCTAGGATAAGATGGCCTGTGCCGGGGATGGGGTCAGGGTTGGTTAACCAGGACCAGAGTTGGCTGGGCGGTTTCAGGGTACTGGACTGTGATAGGTCCAGTTGGCCTCTTTTCCTTCACACAGCCGAAGACATGAACAGAGACAAACATGTACTTCCCTGTACTGACAAATCCAACCTGAAACACACACACACACACACACACACACACACACACACACACACACACACACACACACACACACACACACACACACACACACACACACACACACACACACACACACACACACACACACACACACTCCTGTTCTGTGTCTAAGCTAGGATAGGACCATGCCCCAGGAATACCTGACATGATGACTCCTTGCTGTCCCCAGTCCACCTGACTGTGCTGCTGCTCCAGTTTCAACTATTCTGCCTTATTATAATTCGACCATGCTGGTCATTTATGAACATTTGAACATCTTGACCATGTTTTGTTATAATCTCCACCCGGCACAGCCAGAAGAGGACTGGCCACCCCACATAGCCTGGTTCCTCTCTAGGTTTCTTCCTAGGTTTTGGCCTTTCTAGGGAGTTTTTCCTAGCCACCGTGCTTCTACACCTGCATTGCTTGCTGTTTGGGGTTTTAGGCTGGGTTTCTGTACAGCACTTTGAGATATCAGCTGATGTACGAAGGGCTATATAAATAAATTTGATTTGATTTGATTTGATTTAATACAGTCAGTTAAACCCTTTAATAGCACAGTTACATCACCTGTATTTAGGCCCAGATAACCCGCTGGGTTTTCATGAGTTCTGTTGTTCCATCGATGCGTCACAACAAGATGTGGTTATTTGGTTTACAAACTGTAAAAGTGTTAATGGTTTCCGTGACGCTGTAGCGATCACCCTCTTTCTCTCTGTCACCTTTTCTCTCTTTTGTTCTCGCTCTCTTTCTCTCTCTCTCACCATTTTTCTCTCTCTGTCTCTCTCTCTCTCTCTCTGTCTCTCTCTCTGTCTCTCTCTCACACCATTTCTCTCTCTCTCTCTCTCACCATTTTTCTCTCTCTGTCTCTCTCTCTCTCTCTCTGTCTCTCTCTCTGTCTCTCTCTCACACCATTTATCTCTCTTTCTCTCTTACCATTTTTCTCTCTCTCTCTCTCTTTCTCTCTTACCATTTTTCTCTCTCTCTCTCTCTTTCTCTCTTACCATTTTTCTCTCTCTCTCTCTCTTTCTCTCTTACCACTTCTATCTCTCTCTCCATTTCTCTTGCTCTCTCACCATTTATCTCTCACTCTCTGTCTCTCTCTCTCTCTCTCGCTCTCTCTTACCATTTCTCTCTCTTGCTCACCATTTCTCTCTCTCTCTCTCGTTCCCTCTCCCTTATCTCGATATCTCAGTTCTAGTGCTTGGGAAACTCCTGACAAAGACTCTGGAAAAGATGGTTGTATGTCTGACTTTCTTGACATATTAGAGAAATGAAACCAGCACATACAATAGACGTTTTGATGCCAGTTTCTTATCCTGTTAGCATCACAGTTAGCATCACAGTGTCATTCCTGGCTTGTTCATCTATCCTGTTAGCATCACAGTTAGCATCACAGTTAGCATCACAGTGTTAATCCTGGTTTGTTCATCTATCATGTTAGCATCACAGTTAGCATCACAGTGTCATTCCTGGTTTGTTCATCTATCCTGTTAGCATCACAATGTTAATCCTGGTTTGTTCATCTATCCTGTTAGCATCACAGTGTTAATCCTGGTTTATTCATCTATCCTGTTAGCATCACAGTTAGCATCACAATGTTAATCCTGGTTTGTTCATCTATCCTGTTAGCATCACAGTTAGCATCACAGTGTTAATCCTGGTTTGTTCATCTATCCTGTTAGCATCACAGTTAGCATCACAATGTTAATTCTGGTTTGTTCATCTATCCTGTTAGCATCACAGTTAGCATCACAATGTTAATCCTGGTTTGTTCATCTATCCTGTTAGCATCACATTGTTAATCCTGGTTTGTTCATCTATCCTGTTAGCATCACAGTTAGCATCACAGTGTTAATCCTGGTTTGTTCATCTATCCTGTTAGCATCACAGTGTTAATCCTGGTTTGTTCATCTATCCTGTTAGCATCACAGTTAGCATCACAATGTTAATCCTGGTTTATTCATCTATCCTGTTAGCATCACAGTGTTAATCCTGGTTTGTTCATATATCCTGTTAGCATCACAGTTAGCATCACAATGTTAATCCTGGTTTATTCATCTATCCTGCTAGCATCACAGTGTTAATCCTGGTTTGTTCATCTATCCTGTTAGCATCACTGTTAGCATCACAATGTTAATCCTGGTTTGTTCATCTATCCTGTTAGCATCACAGTGTTAATCCTGGTTTATTCATCTATCCTGTTAGCATCACAGTTAGCACCACAGTGTTAATCCTGGTTTGTTTGGGACAGATTGGATCATCCTTGTCTTTCCTTGTTAATGATGTCAGAAGGAGCAGTGGAGGGAAGTGAAGTCCACCCTGTCACATCCTGTTGGAGAGAAGAGGAGGGGAAGAGAGAAGGAGAGGAGAGGGGAGGAGAAGATGAGAGGGGAGGGGGGAGTAGAGAAGAATAGAGGAGGAGGGGAGATGATGGGAGAGGAGGGGAAGAGAGAAGGAGAGGAGAGGGAGAGGAGGGGCGATGAAGGGAGAGAGGAGGAGGAGATAGAGAAGAGGAGGAGATAGAAAAGAGGAGGGGAGGGTTGGGGAGAGGAGGGGGAGGGGAGGAGGAGAAGAGGAGAGAAGAGGAGGAGAGGAGAGAAGAGGAGGAGAGAAGAGGAGAAGGGGAGGTGAGGGAGAGGAAGGGGGAGGAGAGGAGAGAGGAGAAAGGGGAGAGGAGGGGGGAGTAGAGAGGAGGAGAGGAGAGGAGAGGAGAGGAGGACAGAGGAGAGGAGAGAGGAGAAAGGGGAGAGTAGGGGGAGTAGAGAAGAGTAGAGGAGGAGGGGAGATGAGAGGAGAGGAGGGGAGGGAGAGGAGGAGGGGGAGAGGAGATGAGGGGAGGAAGAGAGTTTATGAAGGACGACAGGGGATATAATAGATTGCTGTTATCTGGATGAATAATGAATCTGCCCACATGTGGTCTGGATGGTGTGAAGTCCTATCAATCATGACCCAATCCCACACTGTACAGGTTACATCCATTCTAGGTTCCGGATCATTCTACAGTCTGACAAATCATGTTGGAGAACAAGGATTTCAATGTGTCAACATGTAACGCATGGAAATATCCTCTATTTCAAACACACACACACACCACACACACACACACACACACACACACACACACACACACACACACACACACACACACACACACACACACACACACACACACACACACTCTACTGTACAGTAGTGGGTCTGTTAAATAGTTCTATTGAGCAGTTAAATGTCAGCTGTGACCACAGACATTGTGTTTTGTCCCAAACGGCACCCTATTCCCTGTATAGTGCACTGCCTTTGACCAGGGCCTATAGGGAAACCCATAGGGCTCTGATCAGACGTAGGGCACTATATAGGGAATAGGGCTCTGGTCTAAAGTAGTGCACTATATAGGGAATAGGGCTCTGGTCAGGAGTAGTGCACTATATAGGGAATAGGGCTCTGGTCAGAAGTAGTGCACTATATAGGGAATAGTGCTCTGGTCAGGAGTAGTGCACTATATAGGGAATAGGGCTCTGGTCAGAAGTAGTGCACTATATAGGGAATAGTGTGCCATTTGGAACACAGTTATTGTGCTGTTGCAGAGAGCAGTAGGGGGTGTGTGGCAGCGAGGGGTCATGACAGGGGACAGTAGGATTCGAAGGTCAGGGAAACCCGTCTTGAAGGGAAATATGTCTCTCTAATATGGTCATACATTGGGCAGGAGGTTAGGAAGTGCAGCTCAGTTTTCACCTCATTTTGTGGGCAGTGAGCACATAGCCTGTCTTCTCTTGAGAGCCATGTCTGCCTACGGCGGCCTTTCTCAATAGCAAGGCTATGCTCACTGAGTCTGTACATAGTCAAAGCTTTCCTTAATTTTGGGTCAGTCACAGTGGTCAGGTATTCTGCCACTGTGTACTCTCTGTTTAGGGCCAAATAGCATTCTAGTTTGCTCTGTTTTTTTGTTAATTCTTTCCAATGTGTAAAGTAATTATCTTTTTGTTTTCTCATGATTTGGTTGGGTGTAATTGTGCTGCTCTCTCTCCCTATCTCCCCTCTCTCTATCCCCACCTCTCTCTATCTCCCCTCTCTCTATCCCCACCTCTCTCTATCTCCCCTCTATCTCTACATCTCCCCTCTCTCTATCCCCACCTCTCTCTATCTCCCCTCTATCTCCTCTCTCTATCTCTCTATCTCCCCTCTCTATATCTCTCCCCTCTATCTCCTCTCTCTCCCTTCTCTCTATCTCCTCTCTCTATTTCCCCTCTCCATCTCCCCTCTCTATATCTCTCCCCTCTATCCCACCTCTCTCTATCTCCCCTCTCTCTATCTCCCTCTCTATCTCCCTTCTCTATATCTCTCCCCTCTATCTCCTCTCTCTATCTCCCCTCTCTCTATCTCTCCCATCTATCCCCCCTCTCTCTATCTCTCTATCCCCCTCTCTCTATCTTCCCTCTCTATCTCCTCTCTCTATCCCCTCTCTCCATCTCCCCTCTCTATCTCCTCTCTCTATCTCCTCTCTCTATCTCCTCTCTCTCTTTGTGTTTTCTGCACTCTTCTGCACTATGTCTTATTGATTGTTCATTGTTGAAATGGAACTTGAAAGGAAGCATTTTATTTGGACGATCTATGCCATTCGTATCCTGTACATACGACTAATCTAACTGGAAACTTGGCTGTTATTTTGAGTGCGTAGTGAACTTCTCTCACACTAACTGTGGCTGTATACTGCCCTCTAGTGGTGTGATGTTATAGGCAGGCAGGCAGACAGACAGACAGACAGACAGACAGACAGACAGACAGACAGACAGACAGACAGACAGACAGACAGACAGACAGACAGACAGACAGACAGACAGACAGACAGACAGACAGACAGACAGACAGACAGACAGACAGACAGACAGACAGACGCACGCACTCACACACACACACAGACACAGACACAGACACAGACACAGACACACACACACACACACACACACACAGACACACACACACACACACACACACACACACACACACACACACACACACACACACACACACAGACACAGACACACAGACACACAACATAAAATATCAAATAGCGGGACAGATATATTATTTAACTTGTTTTATTTTTATTAAAATTGAAACCAAAAATAAAGCAGAAAAAATCTACACTTCCCATTATGTAGAGTCAGGTCAGGTGGGCAGATTTACAAGGTGTGAGCTCAGCACAGATAGCCAATCAGACTCCTTGGTGGTACTGTAATCAGCCAATCAGACTCCTTGGTGGTACTGCAATCAGCCTCCTTGGTGGTGCTGTAATCAGAATTGTACTGTAATGTATACAGTACAGTTATCACGAGGCTAGATCTTGGTTATACCATTGTTGAAACTACAAGCCTCTGAGAAGCCTCGAGATGGCTCTAAAACAACTTCAACCCCCCCCCCCCCCCCCCTCCCCAGTCAGCTGACTGGCTGACTGACTGGCTGATTGGCTGACTGGCTCCCCAATACTGAACACTTGTGTAGCAGCTAAAACATTAAAGTCAATTCTCAAATAATTGCAGCACAAACATTTTTAAAAAATTATGTTTTACTTTTCTTTTTTCCTCTCTAATACAAGATCAGATAAGCTACCAGAAACTAGCATGGTGTCTTTGTCTCAGACAAGATAGCTAAAGATGATCAGATAAGTAACCAGAAACTAGCATGATGTCTTTGTCTCAGACAAGATAGCTAAAGATGATCAGATAAGTAACCAGAAACTAGCATGGTGTCTTTGTCTCAGACAAGATAGCTAAAGATGATCAGATAAGTAACCAGAAACTAGCATGGTGTCTTTGTCTCAGACAAGATAGCTAAAGATGATCAGATAAGTAACCAGAAACTAGCATGGTGTCTTTGTCTCAGACAAGATAGCTAAAGATGGTCAGATAAGCTACCAGAAACTAGCATGGTGTCTTTGCAGACAGTAGTATCCCATCCCTTCAGTAACGGGGCTCAGCGGATGAGCTTTACTTCCTGTAACACGGTTTGTGTTTGTTATAACAGTGGTTGTCCGTTCAGTGGTAAATGAAGAGAGACTGTGTGGTTTTACATTGGATAAATCACCATCACTATATCAGATACTGAAACTGAAGGGTTTTCTCTGTTTCTCTGTTTCAGATTTTTCTCAGATTATATTGGAGCTCCCCCTTTGTAGAAGGGTTACGATAAAACTAAGCTTTTTTTTATCTGTGGCACAGTTCTCTGACCTGTTTACACACACCTTCTTGCTGATGGTATGAGTGACACGTGACTGCACCAATGGTAGAACCCTATGAACACCTCAACCCCAACAGAGCCAATGGGAAGAGTCCTAAGCCCACAGGTCCAACCCACAAACCATCTAATGTACAGAGCATCATACAACAAAAGCAAGAAAGCCAAACGGAAAAGTTAAAATATGATTTTTTTTTTAAATCTCTCGGTCTACTCCACTGTATCTCCCTGTTTGTTCTTCTGTGGTATAAAAAGCTGCTGTTTGTTGGCTGCATTTGATACACAGCTATAAAAAAGACTAAAGAAAATTGTCACCAAATTTCTTTAAAACTATTGCTTCATTTTTCAACACATGTCCCTTTGTACACAGATAATTTTTATCGATATATATACGTTTCCACTTATTTGGTTATTTTTTGTTTCATTTCTTGTTTTGCGATGAGACAAGCAAAAGCAGGCAACAACAACAAAAAAAACTGTTAAACTTTGTAAAAACAAATACTGCAAGTAAAAACCCACTAATGCCATTGTTAAGTAACCCAAACATTTTTTTTCATCGATAAACTGCATTTCCCACAATACAGCAGTTATATATATTTTTCCTTGTCCCCGCCCACCTACTATCACCATGGAGATTCTCTTCTTCCCCCAAAACACAAATGACTACAAACCACATCATATAAAATCTTCTTCATATACAGTTCTCTTTATAACCTGTGCATCTGACGTCTTTTAGAGTTAGTCTCGGTTTATCATGAGCCATCTGAAGCATTCATAACCCTTTTTAAATAAACCATTTTAGACAAAAGGGCCGACGAATTTCCAACGTCTGAGAAATTAAGGCAAAAAAAAGATTGAACTTTTTTTTTTCTTTCTAGAAAACTACATTTTAAATCATGAAAATAATAAAAAAATATATAGTAGCTTAATATCAAAGGAAGACAACCCGTTTAATTTGTTTGTTTTTTCTCCAAAACTTTGCCTCCTATTAAAAAAACTGTCATGATCTGAAAACCAACCTGCACATTCACATGGATTTCTGTCCGTTTGATCCTTTTTAAGTTCATTTTTTGTGTCTGTTTTGTTTTTTAAATATGTTTTTCACGTTGTTTTTTTTTACGAAGGATGACTCCGGTTTCATGCCGGCCCGCTCAATAAACTCAATGTCCCATATTGCACCTCTCCATCTTCTGAGACTTTATCTGCATGTCAATCACAACCTTTCTCTCTCTCTCAATTCAATTCAATTCAAGGGCTTTATCTCTCTCGCTCTCTCTCTCTCTCTCTCTCTCTCTCTCTCTCTCTCTCTCTCTCTCTCTCTCTCTCTCTCTCTCTCTCTCTCTCTCTCTCTCTCTCTCTCTCTCTCTCGACAGATAAAACAAAGTCTTTTTTTGATGCCTGTGCAAAGATAAAACGATCTCTCTTTGTCCTCCTTTTTGTCATCCAGTATTTTTCCTCCCTCCATCCCTCCAGTGCTTCAGTGCAGCCGCTGTCTCAAGGCAATGCAGTTAGCGGAAACACAAATCACTCGGCATCCTCCTGTTATCTGAGAAAGATAAATAAAATATTTGTAATCCTGAGACCTAGGTCTCTTTTACAGATGAGAAATGAATACACATCAATATACACTATACACATCAATATACACTATACACATCAATATACACTATACACATCAATATACACTATACACATCAATATACACTATACACATCAATATACACATCAACATACACTATACACGTCAATATACACATCAACATACACTATACACATCAATATACACTATACACATCAATATACACTATACACATCAATATACACTATACACATCAATATACACTATACACATCAATATACACTATACACATCAATATACACATCAATATACACTATACACATCAATATACATCAATATTCACTATACACATCAATATACAATATACACATCAATATACACTATACACATCAATATACACTATACACATCAATATACACTATACACATCAATATACACATCAATATACACTATACACATCAATATACATCAATATTCACTATACACATCAATATACAATATACACATCAATATACACTATACACATCAATATACACTATACACATCAATATACACATCAATATACACTATACACATCAATATACACTATACACATCAATATACACTATACACATCAATATACACATCAATATACACTATACACATCAATATACACTATACACATCAATATACAATATACACATCAATATACAATATACACATCAATATGCACATCAATATACACTATACACATCAATATACACTATACACATCAATATACACCTCAATATACACTATACACATCAATATACACTATACACATCAATATACACCTCAATATACACTATACACATCAATATACACTATACACATCAATATACACCTCAATATACACTATACACATCAATATACACTATACACCTCAATATACACATCAATATACACAATACACATCAATATACACTATACACATCAATATACAATATACACATCAATATACACTATACACATCAATATACACTATACACATCAATATACACCTCAATATACACTATACACCTCAATATACACTATATACATCAATATACACTATACACATCAATATACACTATACACCTCAATATACACTATATACATCAATATACACTATACACATCAATATACACTATACACATCAATATACACTATATACATCAATATACACTATACACATCAATATACACTATACACATCAATATACACATCAATATACACTATACACATCAATATACACTATACACATCAATATACAATATACACATCAATATACACATCAATATACACTATACACATCAATATACACTATACACATCAATATACACTATACACATCAATATACACATCAATATACACTATACACATCAATATACACTATACACATCAATATACACATCAATATACAATATACACATCAATATACACATCAATATACACTATACGCATCAATATACACTATACACATCAATATACACATCAATATACAATATACACATCAATATACACTATACACATCAATATACACTATACACATCAATATACACTATACACATCAATATACACTATACACATCAATATACACTATACACATCAATATACACATCAATATACACTATATACATCAATATACACATCAATATACACTATACACATCAATATACACTATACACCTCAATATACACCTCAATATACACTATACACATCAATATACACATCAATATACACATCAATATACACATCAATATACACATCAATATACACTATATACATCAATATACACATCAATATA
>NC_092148.1:4642737-4655237 GCF_045791955.1 Oncorhynchus clarkii lewisi
TTCTTAATTGATTCTTAAACAATTGATTCTTAATTGATTCTTATAGAATGTATTCTTAATTGATTCTTATAGAATGTATTCTTAATTGATTCTTATAGAATGTATTCTTAATTGATTCTTATAGAATGTATTCTTAATTGATTCTTATAGAATGTATTCTTAATTGATTCTTATAGAATGTATTCTTAATTGATTCTTATAGAATGTATTCTTAATTAATTCTTATAGAATGTATTCTTAATTGATTGTTATAGAATGTATTCTTAATTGATTCTTATAGAATGTATTTTTTATTGATTTTTAAACAATGTATTCTTAATTGATTCTTATAGAATGTATTCTTAATTGATTCTTATAGAATGTATTCTTAATTGATTGTTATAGAATGTATTCTTAATTGATTGTTATAGAATGTATTCTTAATTGATTCTTATAGAATGTATTTTTTATTGATTTTTAAACAATGTATTCTTATTGATTCTTAATTAAAATGGAAGCACATAGCGTAGGGATATTTCAGTCCTGTAGTTTCTAAAAAATTATGTGTGTATTATCTTAACCCCCAAAATGACCTCCTGATAATGTCCACTGAACTGACACATGTTTTACACACACACACACACACACACACACACACACACACACACACACACACACACACACACACACACACACACACACACACACACACACACACACACACACAACACACACACACACACACACACACACACACACACACACACACACACACACACACACACACACACACACAGGGATTACTTCACTTTCAGAGACACTTTGGATTGGCAGATCTGAATACCAGGGTTGTTGCCGTTAGCCACATTCCCAATATTAAAGTATGGGAACAGTCTCTCAGTAGATCTGACTTTAAGAGTGTAGATAGGTGTCATGTATTTGGGGTCGTAGAAGTACACCTCCCCTCTGTTGTAGTCCAGCTGCACTCTGATCCTCTGGGGTCTCCTCTTCAGAGCGATGATGTCACCTCCTCCCCCTATGTACTTCCCACCGTGCTGCGATATACACCACATTCCATTCTTTGGTGTCGCATCACGCTCCCGCTTCCTGTCAATGGACTCTTTAGCCACGCCCAAAACCCAGTCAGGATGGTCCCCCACCTCCAGCTCCCAGCTGTGTATTCCTGAGCTGAACCCCTCGGAGCCAAGAACATTTGTGTACCTCATAAATCGCTCTGGGTTGTTAACGAACTGCTGGGACGTGCCTGGTCTTCTCACACTGGTCAGATCATCAGTCAGAGAGAGACTGGGATGTGCAGTGTTTGGGTCCAGAATCACAGGAGTGTATTTGAGGATCCCCAGCATCTTCTCCCAGACTCTGAACTGCAGGTTGCCCAGGTGTTTGGCCTTGTCTATCAGAACTCCTGAGACCAGCTGTGGATCCAACAGTGTGTACTGGGATCTTTCCTTTGTGGTCCTGAAGTTCTGCAGGAATGAGATGTCTTCATCTTTCAGCTCCTCCTCTATGGTTCTGATTGCATCTGAAAGGTATGATATCTTTCTGCTCATCTCGTCAATCTTCTTCCTCATCATCTGACTCTTCTGCTCCTCTTCCTCCCTCAGTGCAGCTATCCTGGCTGCCTCTTCATCTCGTAGAAACTGGTGAAGCTTCTCAAACTCTTTCCTAATCTGTTTCTCTGTGTGCTGGACCTGACTCTTCATGTGTTCTGCTGTTTTATCACAGGCTAGTTTAACGTTGTTAAAGACCTCTAGGTTCTTCTGTAAAGGCTTCAGGGCGGTGTGGAGTTCCTCCTTAAGGTCCTGGACAACCTCGTCTACGGGGACACAGTCGTGAGATTTATGTACTTTTGAATCTCGACACACCAAGCAGACGGGCTGTTTGTCCTTCAGACAGAAGAGTTTGAATTTCTCACCGTGCAGACTGCAGAGCACCTCCGAGCCAGATGAAGCTCTCTGACTGCCGTCCTGTATCTCAGAGCCAGATGAAGCTCTCTGACTCCAGTCCTGTATCTCAGACCCAGATGAAGCTCTCTGACTGCCGTCCTGTATCTCAGAGCCAGATGAAGCTCTCTGACTCCCGTCCTGAATCTCAGACCCAGATGAAGCTCTCTGACTCCCTTCCTGTATCTCAGACCCAGCGGAAGCTCTCTGCCTTCTCTCCTGTAAGAAGGCCTCACACGCGTCATTTAACGCCAGGTTACGAGGAGGTTGAGTCATAGCTACGGGAAATCTTCTCCTACAAACTGGACATTTCCAAGGTTTCTTATCTGCCCAGTATTCCTGCTGACAGACTTCACAGAAGCTGTGGCCACATGCCAGGACGACAGGATCCCTGAAGACGTCACAGCAGATGGGACAGGAGAACCTGTCCTCTGGTAGAGATGATCCGGATGCCATTATCTCACACCGCTGCCTCTCCTCGTTCTGTAACAGCTTCTGTACTTCACTCTCCACTCAATTACAGTCCCAAATCCACCCCCAAAGAAAAGGTGAAGCTGCACTTGGAGATGACAGTTCTGACGATGGTTATGTCCTTCTAATATCTCTCGGGTCTTACCCACATGAATCCAAATGAACACCGTAGAGCTCAACGGTTAACAGTAGTGAGCTGTACTCAGCTCGGCCCCTCAGAGTTTACAGACAACCAAAAGTGGTTAGACAAGTAAGTTGTGTGTTTCAGTTGACGCCAACGAAAACCCTGATCAGCCAATCAGCGATGACGTTTGATGTCAGTTGCCTTTTGGTTATCAAGGAGCCTTTTATTCACGCAGGAAAACGATTGGTTGAACTTGCGTAGTGGTGTAACCATAGGAGAACGATTGGTTGAACTTGTGTAGTGGTGTAACCACAGGAGAACGATTGGAATGTAATAGCTGTTATATATAATGACTTTAAGTTTATTTTTAATGGTATCGGTCAGCTCAAAACATACAGGGAATGATCACACCTCTGTTGGTACTAGTGACAACAACAAACAGTAACTCCCTGTTGACACCACAGTAAGGTGGGTGGCTTGGATCTCCTATCCTTGTGGGGACCTAAAAGCCTCAGACGTCCCCACAAGTAAGGTAAAACCAGGAAAATATGCTCTCTCCTGGGGGCCGTTTTTTAAGTCCCCATGAGGACAAAGACTTTTTAAGTTTAGGGGTTTGGATTAGAATTAGGGTTCGGGTAAAAGGTTAGGGGTTAGGTTTAGGGTTATAGGTTAGGGTAAGGGTTATTTTAAGGGTTATTGTTTAGGGTTAAGGGTTAGGTTTAGGGTTATAGGTTAGGGTTAGGTTAGGGTTATAGGTTAGGGTAAGGTTTAGGGTTATAGGTTAGGGTAAGGGTTATTTTAAGGGTTATTGTTTAGGGTTAGGGGTTAGGTTTAGGGTTATAGGTTAGGGTAAGGTTTAGGGTTATAGGTTAGGGTAAGGTTTATTTAAGGGTTATTGTTTAGGGTTATAGGTTAGGGTAAGGTTTAGGGTTATAGGTTATGGTAAGGTTTAGGGTTATAGGTTAGGGTAAGGGTTATATTAAGGGTTATTGTTTAGGGTTAGGGGTTAGGTTTAGGGTTATAGGTTAGGGTAAGGTTTAGGGTTATAGGTTAGGGTAAGGTTTAGGGTTATAGGTTAGGGTTAGGTTAGGGTTATAGGTTAGGGTAAGGTTTATTTAAGGGTTATTGTTTAGGGTTAGGGGTTAGGTTTAGGGTTATAGGTTAGGGTAAGGTTTAGGGTTATAGGTTAGGGTAAGGTTTAGGGTTATAGGTTAGGGTAAGGTTTATTTAAGGGTTATTTTAAGGGTTATTGTTTAGGGTTAGGTGTGTGTGTGTGTGTGTGTGTGTGTGTGTGTGTGTGTGTGTGTGTGTGTGTGTGTGTGTGGGTATGTGTGTACGTGTGCGTGTGTGTGTGGGTATGTGTGCGTGTGTGTGTGGGTATGGGTATGTGTGTGTGTGCGTGTGTGTGTGTGGGTATGTGTGTGCGTGTGTGGGTATGTGTGTGTGTGTGGGTATGTGTGCGTGTGTGTGTGTGGGTATGGGTATGTGTGTGTGTGTGTGTGTGTGTGTGTGTGTGTGTGTGTGTGTGTGTGTGTGTGTGTGTGTGTGTGTGTGTGTGGGTATGTGTGTACGTGTGCGTGTGTGTGTGGGTATGTGTGCGTGTGTGTGTGTGGGTATGTGTGTGCGTGTGTGGGTATGTGTGTGTGTGTGGGTATGGGTATGTGTGTGTGTGCGTGTGTGTGTGTGGGTATGTGTGTGCGTGTGTGGGTATGTGTGTGTGTGTGGGTATGTGTGCGTGTGTGTGTGTGGGTTTGGGTATGTGTGTGTGTGCGTGTGTGTGTGTGGGTATGTGTGTGCGTGTGTGGGTATGTGTGCGTGTGTGTGTGTGTGTATGTGTGTGTGTTTGTGTATGGGTATGTGTGTGTGTGTGTGTGTGGGTATGTGTGTGTGTGTGGGTATGTGTGCGTGTGTGTGTGTGGGTATGTGTGTGTGTGTGTGGGTATGTGTGTGTGTGTGTGTGTGTGTGTGTGTGTGTGTGTGTGTGTGTGTGTGTGTGTATGTGTGTGTGTATGTGTGTGTGTGTGTGTGTGTGTGTGTGTGTGTGTGTGTGTGTGTGTGAGAGAGAGAAATAGAGAATATTACACATGACACCAAGTCCAGAGGTAGATCACATGACACCTAGACCAGAGGTAGATCACATGACACCTAGACCAGAGGTAGATCACATGACACCAAGTCCAGAGGTAGATCACATATCAAGACCAGCAGAAGTCCCACCATGCCAGGACCAGAGTGTCTGAAGGAGATCTCACCAGGCCAGGATCATAGTGGCTGAAGGAAGTCTCACCAGGCCAGGATCATAGTGGCTGAAGGAAGTCCCACCAGGCCAGGAACATAGTGGCTGAAGGAGGTCTCACCAGGCCAGGATCATAGTGGCTGAAGGAGGTCTCACCAGGCCAGGATCATAGTGGTTGAAGGAGGTCTCACAATGCCAGGATCATAGTGGCTGAAGGAAGTGTCACCAGGCCAGGACCATAGTGGCTGAAGGAGGTCTCACCAGGCCAGGATCATAGTGGCTGAAGGAGGTCTCACCAGGCCAGGATCATAGTGGCTGAAGGAAGTCCCACCAGGCCAGGATCATAGTGGCTGAAGGAGGTCTCACCAGGCCAGGATCATAGTGGCTGAAGGAGGTCTCACCAGGCCAGGATCATAGTGGCTGAAGGAGGTCCCACCAGGCCAGGACCATAGTGGCTGAAAGAGTTTTTAAGAAAGATCTCAGGATGCACCGCCCAAATGGGACTCTGTTCCCTATATAGTGCACTACTTTTGACCAGGGCCCATAGGGAATGTAGGGACGGATTACAGAATGTTGGGATAGAATACAGAATGTAGGGATGGAATACAGAATGTAGGGATGGAATGCAGAATGTAGGGATGGAATACAGAATATAGGGATGGAATACAGAATGTAGGAATGGAATACAGAATGTAGGGATGGAATACAGAATGTAGGGATGGAATACAGAATGTAGGGATGGAATACAGAATGTAGGGATGGAATACAGAATGTAGGGATGGAATACAGAATGTAGGGATGGAATGCAGAATGTAGGGATGGAATACAGAATGTAGGGATGGAATACAGAATGTAGGGATGGAATACAGAATGTAGGGATGGAATACAGAATGTAGGGATGGAATACAGAATGTAGGGATGGAATACAGAATGTAGGGATGGAATACAGAATGTAGGGATGGAATATAGAATGTAGGGATGGAATACAGAATGTAGGAATGGAATACAGAATGTAGGGATGGAATACCGAATGTAGGGATGGAATACCGAATGTAGGGATGGAATACCGAATGTAGGGATGGAATACAGAATGTAGGGATGGAATACCGAATGTAGGGATGGAATACAGAATGTAGGGATGGAATACAGAATGTAGGGATGGAATACAGAATGTCGGGATGGAATACAGAATGTAGGGATGGGGAATACAGAATGTAGGGATGGAATACAGAATGTAGGGATGGAATACAGAATATATTGTGCCATTTAGGACGTCGTCCAGACCGCTACAGTTCAGTAGCTCCAGTCAGACAAAGAGGAGAAGCTCAGAGATCCCTAACCTGCTGCTAATGTCTGCTGATCTCTATAAACCAGCTATAACAGCAGACACTGAGGTTAGTGGACACTAGATAACAAGGTGATCTCTATAAACCAGCTATAACAGCAGACACTGAGGTTAGTGGACACTAGATAACAAGGTGATCTCTGTTAACCAGCTATAACAGCAGACACTGAGGTGAGAGGACACTAGATAACAAGGTGATCTCTGTTAACCAGCAGGAGGGAGACACTGAGGTGAGAGGACACTAGATAACAAGGTGATCTCTGTAAACCAGCTATAGCAGCATACACTGAGGTTAGTGGACACTAGATAACAAGGTGATCTCTGTTAACCAGCAGGAGGGAGACACTGAGGTTAGTGGACACTAGATAACAAGGTGATCTCTGTAAACCAGCTATAACAGCAGACACTGAGGTTAGTGGACACTAGATAACAAGGTGATCTCTGTAAACCAGCTATAGCAGCAGACACTGAGGTTAGTGGACACTAGATAACATGGTGATCTCTGTAAACCAGCAGGAGGGAGACACTGAGGTAAGAGGACACTAGATAACAAGGTGATCTCTGTAAACCAGCTATAGCAGCAGACACTGAGGTTAGTGGACACTAGATAACAAGGTGATCTCTGTAAACCAGCAGGAGGGAGACACTGAGGTTAGTGGACACTAGATAACAATGTGATCTCTGTAAACCAGCAGGAGGGAGACACTGAGGTAAGAGGACACTAGATAACAAGGTGATCTCTGTAAACCAGCAGGAGGGAGACACTGAGGTTAGTGGACACTAGATAACAATGTGATCTCTGTAAACCAGCAGGAGGGAGACACTGAGGTAAGAGGACACTAGATAACAAGGTGATCTCTGTAAACCAGCAGGAGGGAGACACTGAGGTAAGAGGACACTAGATAACAAGGTGATCTCTGTAAACCAGCTATAACAGCAGACACTGAGGTAAGTGGACACTAGATAACAAGGTGATCTCTGTTAATTAACCAGCTATAATAGCAGACACTGAGGTAAGTGGACATTCGATAATTGCATAGTAGCACCTCTCTCTCTCTCTCTCTCTCTCTCTCTCTATATATATATATATATATTTCTCTATTTCAGTGTGTCTTTCTCTCTATATATATATATATTTCTCTATCTCAGTGTGTCTCTCTCTCTCTATATATATATCTATATATATAATTATCTATCTCAGTGTGTCTCTCTCCCTCCCTCTGTATCTATATATATGTATATATATTTCTCTATCTCAGTGTGTCTCTCTCTCTCTATATATATATCTATATATATAGTTCTCTATCTCAGTGTGTCTCTCTGTTTCTCTCTATATATATATATATTTCTCTATCTCAGTGTGTCTCTCTCTCTCTATATATATATATATCTATATATATATTTCTCTATCTCAGTGTGTCTCTCTCTATATATATATATATATTTCTCTGTCTCAGTGTGTCTCTCTCTATATATATATATATATTTCTCTATCTCAGTGTGTCTCTCTGTTTCTCTCTATATATATATATATTTCTCTATCTCAGTGTGTCTCTCTCTCTATATATATATATCTATATATATATTTCTCTATCTCAGTGTGTCTCTCTCCCTCCCTCTGTATCTATATATATGTATATATATTTCTCTATCTCAGTGTGTCTCTCTGTTTCTCTCTATATATATATATATTTCTCTATCTCAGTGTGTCTCTCTCTCTCTATATATATATATCTATATATATATTTCTCTATCCCAGTGTGTCTCTCTCTATATATATATATATATATATATTTCTCTGTCTCAGTGTGTCTCTCTCTATATATATATATATATATTTCTCTATCTCAGTGTGTCTCTCTCTCTATATATATATATCTATATATATATTTCTCTATCTCAGTGTGTCTCTCTCTCTCTATATATATATATATTTCTCTATCTCAGTGTGTCTCTCTCTCTATATATATATATATTTCTCTATCTCAGTGTGTCTCTCTCTCTATATATATATATATTTCTCTATCTCAGTGTGTCTCTCTCCCTCCCTCTGTATCTATATATATATGTATATATATTTCTCTATCTCAGTGTGTCTCTCTGTCTCTCTCTCTATATATATATATTTCTCTATCTCAGTGTGTCTCTCTCTCTATATATATATATATTTCTCTATCTCAGTGTGTCTCTCTCTCTCTATATATATATATATTTCTCTATCTCAGTGTGTCTCTCTCTCTCTATATATATATATATATTTCTCTATCTCAGTGTGTCTCTCTCTCTATATATATATATATTTCTCTATCTCAGTGTGTCTCTCTCTCTCCCTCCCTCTGTATCTATCTATATATATATATATATATATATATATATATATATATATATTTCTCTATCTCAGTGTGTCTCACTCTCTCCCTCCCTCTGTCTCTCTCTCTATATATATATATATATATATTTCTCTATCTCAGTGTGTCTCACTCTCTCCCTCCCTCTGTATCTATCTATATATATCTATATATATATATATATATATATATATATATATATATCTATATATATATATATATATATATATATAAATATATATATATATATTTCTCTATCTCAGTGTGTCTCTCTCCCTCTCTCTCTCTATATATATATATATATATATATTTCTCTATCTCAGTGTTTCTCTCTCTGTCTCTCTCCCTCCCTCTGTATCTATATATATATTTCTCTATCTCAGTGTGTCTCTCTGTCTCTCTCCCTCTGTATCTATATATATATATATATCTCTCTATCTCAGTGTGTCTCTCTGTCTCTCTCCCTCTGTATCTATATATATATATATATTTCTCTATCTCAGTGTGTCTCTCTGTCTCTCTCCCTCTGTATCTATATATATATATATATTTCTCTATCTCAGTGTGTCTCTCTGTCTCTCTCCCTCTGTATCTATATATATATATATATTTCTCTATCTCAGTGTGTCTCTCTGTCTCTCACCCTCTGTATCTATATATATATATATATTTCTCTATCTCAGTGTGTCTCTCTGTCTCTCTCCCTCTGTATCTCTATATATATATATATATTTCTCTATCTCAGTGTGTCTCTCTGTCTCTCTGTCTCTCTCCCTCTGTATCTCTATATATATATATATATTTCTCTATCTCAGTGTGTCTCTCTCTCTCTCTCCCTCTGTATCTATATATATATATATATATATATTTCTCTATCTCAGTGTGTCTCTCTGTCTCTCTCCCTCTGTATCTCTATATATATATATATATTTCTCTATCTCAGTGTCTCTCTCTCTCCCTCTGTATCTATATATATATATATATATATATATTTCTCTATCTCAGTGTGTCTCTCTGTCTCTCTCCCTCTGTATCTCTATATATATATATATATTTCTCTATCTCAGTGTCTCTCTCTCTCCCTCTGTATCTATATATATATATATATATATATTTCTCTATCTCAGTGTGTCTCTCTGTCTCTCTCCCTCTGTATCTATATATATATATATATATATCTCTCTATCTCAGTGTATCTCTCTGTCTCTCTCTCTCTGTATCTATCCCTATTTTTGCCATTTTAATCCCGATGTCTTTTCTCTGCCTTTGTTTTCTTGCAGGGATTTCACTACGCAGCGACAAGACTATGTCTCCCTCCCAAGTAGCAGACTATTCCCTATGTAGTGCACTACATTTGACCAGAGCCTATGGGCCAGTATATAGGGAACAGGGTTCCATTTGTGACACAGTCTATGGGATCAGCTCACAGGCTTAGACTTGCTACTACACAATGTGTTCTCTTTTCACTTCCCCTCCACTCTTCCCAGGCTGATATAGTGGGCTCTTCCCAGGTCTGATATAGACGAGGTCTGATCTAGTGGGCTCTTCCTCTACTCCTCTTCCCAGGTCTGATATAGACGAGGTCTGATCTAGTGGGCTCTTCCTCTACTCCTCTTCCCAGGCTGGTATAGACGAGGTCTGATCTAGTGGGCTCTTCCTCTGCTCCTCTTCCCAGGCTGATATAGACGAGGTCTGATCTAGTGGGCTCTTCCTCTACTCCTCTTCCCAGGCTGATATAGACGAGGTCTGATCTAGTGGGCTGCCAATCTGACAGAAGGGTTTAGTTGAAAACACATTCACAGAATAGCATCATCTCCCTCACACAAAAAATATCGAACACCGCTCTGGAAAATCAATTAGAGACATGAAGACAGATTTCTGCACCTCCCTCCATCACTACATACCTATTCTACTTCTCTCTTTATTTTTCTCTCCTTCTATTTCTCTCTCTCTCCTATTTCTCTCTCTCTCTCTCCTATTTCTCTCTCTCTCTCTTCTATTTCTCTCTCTCTCTCTCTCTCTCTTCTATTTCTCTCTCCTTCTATTTCTCTCTCTCTCCTATTTCTCTCTCTCCCCTATTTCTCTCTCTCTCCTTCTATTTCTCTCTCTCCTTCTATTTCTCTCTCTCTCCATTTTCTCTCTCTCTCCTATTTCTCTCTCTCTCCTATTTATCTCTCTCTCTCCTTCTATTGCTCTCTCTCTCCTATTTCTCTATCTCTCTCCTTCTATTTCTTTCTCTCTCCTATTATTCTCTCTCTCTCTCTCTCTCCTTCTGTCTCCTATTTCTCTCTCTCTCCTATTTCTCTCTCTCTCTCTCTCCTATTTCTCTCTCTCTCCCTCTCTCTCTCTCTCTCTCTCTTATTTGTCTCTCCTATTTCTCTCTCCTATTTCTCTCTCCTATTTCTCTCTCCTATTTCTCTCTCTCTCTCTCTCTCCTATTTCTCTCTCTCTCCTATTTCTCTCTCTCTCTCTCTCTCTCTCTCTCTCCCAATTGTCTGTCTCTCTCTATCTCTGTCTCTCTCTCTGTCTCTCTCTCTCTCTGTCTCTCTGTCTCATTCTCTGTCCATTAACAGGATACAATGACCCCAGCTTCAATACTCTGCCTCTGGCCAATTCAAATAAGGAATTTGGTTCTGTCTCTGTGAAGCTGGGAGGTAATCGGATGATGGGCTGTGTGAGCTGGTCTGTATTCCAGGCCTCCGGGTGTGTGTGTCCGTCCCATATTATGTAGATATTGTACTATGTAGATACTGTACTATGTAGGTACTGTGCTATGTAGGTACTGTGCTATGTAGGTACTGTGCTATGTAGGTAGTGCACTATGTCTATACTGTGCTATGTAGATACTCTGCTATGTAGGTACTGTACTATGTAGATACTGTGCTATGTAGGTAGTGCACTATGTAGATACTGTGCTATGTAGGTACTGTGCTCTGTAGGTACTGTGCTATATAGGTACTGTGCTATGTAGGTAGTGCACTATGTAGATACTGTACTATGTAGATACTGTGCTATGTAGAATCTGTACTATATAGATACTGTGCTATGTAGGTACTGTGCTATGTAGGTACTGTGCTATGTAGGTACTGTACTATGTAGGTTCTGTGCTATGTAGGTACTGTGCTATGTAGGTGCTGACCTATGTAGGTACTGTGCTATGTAGATACTGTGCTATATAGGTACTGTGCTATGTAGGTACTGTGATATGTAGGTACTGTACCTCTCTACCAGACCTGTAGGGCCCAGACCCTCTCTACCAGACCTGTAGGGCCCAGACCCTCTCTACCTCTATACCAGACCTGTAGGGCCCAGACCCTCTCTACCAGACTACATCAGTACTACAGCAGACTACATCAGTACTACAGCTGACTACAACAGTACTACAGCAGACTACATCAGTACTACAGCTGATTACATCAGTACTACAGCTGACTACATCAGTACTACAGCTGACTACATCAGTACTACAGCTGACTACAACAGTACTACAGCTGATTACATCAGTACTACAGCTGACTACATCAGTACTACAGCTGACTACATCAGTACTACAGCAGACTACAACAGTACTACAGCAGACTACATCAGTACTACAGCATACTACATCAGTACTACAGCTGACTACAACAGTACTACAGCTGATTACATCAGTACTACAGCTGACTACACCAATACTACAGCTGATTACATCAGTACTACAGCAGACTACAACAGTACTACAGCAGACTACATCAGTACTACAGCAGACTACATCAGTACTACAGCTGACTACAACAGTACTACAGCTGATTACATCAGTACTACAGCTGACTACACCAATACTACAGCTGATTACATCAGTACTACAGCAGACTACAACAGTACTACAGCAGACTACATCAGTACTACAGCAGACTACATCAGTACTACAGCTGATTACATCAGTACTACAGCTGACTACATCAGTACTACAGCAGACTACATCAGTACTACAGCAGACTACATCAGTACTACAGCTGACTACATCAGTACTACAGCAGACTACATCAATACTACA
>NC_092148.1:4657737-4690237 GCF_045791955.1 Oncorhynchus clarkii lewisi
TCTCATTTCCTATCCCCAGCCACCCTCTCCTCTCCTTTCCTATCCCCAGCCACCCTCTCCTCTCCTTTCCTATCCCTAGCCACCCCCTCCTCTCCTTTCCTATCCCCAGCCACCCATCTCCTCTCCTTTACTATCCCCACCCCTCTCCTCTCCTTTCCTATCCCCACCTCCTCTCCTCTCCTCTCCTCTCCTCTCCTATCCCCAGACACCCCTCTCATCTCCTTTCCTATCCCCTCTCCTCTCCTCTCCTCTCCTCTCCTTTCCTATCCCCAGCCACCCATCTCCTATATAATAGAACATTGAAATGAGACTATATTGATGCATAATTACAGTATAATATGAATGTCTTAGAGATCTATACTGTTATATTGCTTCATATTTACAGTAGAATATGAAACTAAGAGAGTTATAATAAGAGAGTTATAATGTTACATTGCGGTATAATTACAGTAAAACATGACAGTCTTAGAGAGTTATATTGTGGTATAATTACAATAATATATGACAGTCTTAGAGAGTTATATTGTGGTATAATTACAGTAATATATGACAGTCTTAGAGAGTTATATTGTTATATTGCGGTATAATTACAGTAATATATGACAGTCTTAGAGAGTTGTATGGTTTTTTGCGGTATAATTACAGTAAAACAGGAAAGGTTTAGAGAGCTATATTGTTATATTGCGGTATAATTACATCATCTATGCAGCAGTTTCATCATTAAAGACTCATCCTTCTGGACCAGACTCACTGCTTTCATCTCCCCCAATATAATACAATACTACTGCAGTATCCCCAATACAATAGAGAGAGAGAGAGAGAGAGAGAGAGAGAGAGAGAGAGAGAGAGAGAGAGAGAGAGAGAGAGAGAGAGAGAGAGAGAGAGACAGAGAGAGAGAGAGAGAGAGAGAGAGAGAGAGACAGAGAGAGAGAGAGAGAGAGAGAGAGAGAGAGAGAGAGAGAGAGAGAGAGAGAGAGAGAGAGAGACAGAGAGAGAGAGAGAGAGACAGAGAGAGAGAGACAGAGAGAGAGAGAGAGAGAGAGAGAGAGAGAGAGAGAGAGAGAGAGAGAGAGAGAGAGAGAGAGAGAGAGAGAGAGAGAGAGAGAGAGAGAGACAGAGAGAGAGAGAGAGAGAGAGAGAGAGAGAGAGAGAGAGAGAGAGAGAGAGAGAGAGAGAGAGAGAGAGAGAGAGAGAGAGAGAGAGAGAGAGAGAGAGAGAGAGAGAGAGAGAGAGAGAGAGAGAGAGAGAGAGAGAGAGAGAGAGAGAGAGAGAGAGAGAGAGAGAGAGAGAGAGAGAGAGAGAGAGAGAGAGAGAGAGAGAGAGAGAGAGAGAGAGAGAGAGAGAAGGGGGAGATGTGGGGTCTGTATAAAATAGTCAATATGTCTTATTTGAGAGAGTGTGTACTAAGACTTGCCTAACACTCCATCTCCCACCTCCACATAGACACAACACCCCCCATCCCCCTCACCTGGTACGTGGAGACGGGTGAGGCAGCGACGAAGGGAGTGATGGATGTCTGCGCTATCATCCTATTGGTGGAGATGTATGGAGAGGAGTAGAACCTACAGGAGAGAAGGAGAGACAGAAAGAGAGGAGGGAGGAGGAGATGAAGAGGAGGAGAGAGGAAGAAGGGAAGAAGATGAGAAGAGGGGACAGTAGAGAAGGAGAGACAGGAAGAGGGGAGGAAAAGGAGAAGAGAGGAAGAGGGGACAGTAGAGAAGGAGAGACAGGAAGAGGGGAGGAAGAGGAGAAGAGAGAAAGAGGGGACAGTAGAGAAGGAGAGACAGGAAGAGGGGAGGAAGTGGAGAAGAGAGGAAGAGGGGACAGTAGAGAAGGAGAGATAGGAAGAGGGGAGGAAGAGGAGAAGAAAGGAAGAGGGGACAGTAGAGAAGGAGAGAAAGGAAGAGGGGAGGAAGAGGAGAAGAGAGGAAGAGGGGACAGTAGAGAAGGAGAGACAGGAAGAGGGGAGGAAGAGAAGGAGCGACATGAAGAGGGGAGGAAGAGGAGAAGAGAGGAAGAGGGGACAGTAGAGAAAGAGAGACAGGAAGAGAGGAGGGAGGAGGAGATGAAGAGAGGAAGAAGGGAAGAAGATGAGAAGAGGGGACAGTAGAGAAGGAGACACGGGAAGAAGGGTGGGAAGGAGAGAGGAGAGAGGGTTAAACTTCATAATGTCACTCTAAGAGCAGGACAACAACCACTAGCAACAGTGACAGATTGGCTCAGCCCAAGTGTGTCACACCGTGGACTGACTGATTGATGACCCTGTCCTAGAATACAGACTCAACATCTGGCTCCCTCACACACACAAGTTCAAGTGTGTGTGTATGTGTGTGTGTGTGTGTGTGTGTGTGTGTGTCTGTCTGTGTTTCTGAAGTGAAAGTATGTCCTTAGTGGTTTCATTGGGTGAATGAATAAAATTATATTTTCGTGTCAAGTCGCCAATCGGCAGCCGATCCCTTGTGGGGTTACTTGACACATGAACAGACATTACAATAATTCACTGTGGTCATTAAATGAAAGGCTTTCCTCTGCATTGCGCTTCGCATAAAGAGTCAAATTCTAAGTGTGTGTATTATTTACCATTGTGTACCCAGAGAGGACACATTTCATCCAGGTACTAGTGTGAGTGTGTGTGTGTGTGTGTGTGTGTGTGTGTGTATTACATCAAGCAGGTCTCTTGCTGTTCTGAATCGATCCCTCTGTCTACGGGGGGGGGGGGGGGGGGGGGGTATACAGGCAGAGTTATGGATGGGGGGGTATACAGGCTGAGTTATGGACGGGGGGGTATACAGGCTGAGTTATAGATGGGGGGGTATACAGACTGAGTTATGGACGGGGGGGTATACAGGCTGAGTTATAGATGGATGGGGGGGGTATACAGGCTGAGTTATGGACGGGGGGGTATACAGGCTGAGTTATAGATGGATGGGGTGGGGTATACAGGCTGAGTTATGGACGGGGGGGTATACAGGCTGAGTTATAGTTGGGGGGGATATACAGGCTGAGTTATGGACGGGCTGAGTTATGGATGGGGGGGTATACAGACTGAGTTATGGACGGGGGGGGGGGGGTATACAGGCTGAGTCATGGATGGGGGGGGGGTATACAGGCTGAGTTATGGATGGGGGGGTATACAGGCTGAGTCATGGGGGGGGTATACAGGCTGAGTTATGGATGGGGGGGTATACAGGCTGAGTTATGGACGGGGGGGGGGGGGGCTATACAGGCAGAGTTATGGATGGGGGGGTATACAGGCTGAGTTATGGAAGGGGGGGGGGGGGTATACAGGCAGAGTTATGGATGGGGGGGGTATACAGGCTGAGTTATGGACGGGGGGGTGTACAGGCTGAGTTATAGATGGGGGGGTATACAGACTGAGTTATGGACGGGGGGGTATACAGGCTGAGTTATAGATGGATGGGGGGGGGGGGGTATACAGGCTGAGTTATGGACGGGGGGGGTATACAGGCTGAGTTATAGATGGATGGGGTGGGGTATACAGGCTGAGTTATAGATGGGCGGGGGGTATACAGGCTGAGTTATGGATGGGGGGGTATACAGGCTGAGTTATAGATGGGGGGGTATACAGACTGAGTTATGGACGGGGGGGGGTATACAGACTGAGTTATGGACGGGGGGGGGAGGGGTATACAGGCTGAGTTATGGATGGGGGGGGGGTATACAGGCTGAGTTATGGATGGGGGGGTATACAGGCTGAGTTATGGACGCGGGGGGGGGGGGGGGGGTATACAGACTGAGTTATGGACGGGGGGGGGGGGTATACAGGCTGAGTTATGGATGGGGGGGGGTATACAGACTGAGTTATGGACGGGGGGGGGTATACAGACTGAGTTATGGACGGGGGGGGGGGGGGGGGGGGGGTATACAGGCTGAGTTATGGATGGGGGGGGGTATACAGGCTGAGTTATGGACGGGGGGGGGTATACAGGCTGAGTTATGGATGGGGGGGGGTATACAGGCTGAGTTATGGATGGGGGGGTATACAGGCTGAGTTATGGACGGGGGGGGGGGGTATACAGGCTGAGTTATGGATGGGGGGGGTATACAGGCTGAGTTATGGATGGGGGGGTATACAGACTGAGTTATGGACGGGGGGGTATACAGGCTGAGTTATGGATGGGGGGGGGTGGGTATACAGGCTGAGTTATGGATGGGGGGGGTATACAGGCTGAGTTATGGATGGGGGGGGGGTATACAGGCTGAGTTATGGACGGGGGGGGCAGGGTATACAGGCTGAGTTATGGACGGGGGGGGCTACAGGATTAATTTTGGACCTGGACTCCTGAGCCTCTGTCCCTGTCCATGACAACACTACCAGACAACTAGGCGTGTGTGTGTGTGTGTGTGTGTGTGTGTGTGTGTGTGTGTGTGTGTGTGTGTGTGTGTGTGTGTGTGTGTGTGTGTGTGTGTGTGTGTGTGTGTGTGTGTGTGCTGTCACCCTGATAAACGAGTGAGTCTGAGAGAGGCTGTGATGTAGTAAACATCTCCAATAAAATCAGTTCCGCATCGAACCCAAAACCACCAGCTTGTAGAAAACCAACTGTAATCAATTATTTCCTCCTTTTCAAGTTTCTGTTTTCTCTCGCTGTCCTCCTCCTGACCTCACCCCCATCCCCTCCCTGTCTCTGCTCCTACACTCCATCCTTCGCTGTCTTCTCCTCTAATTAGTGGAATTAGCGTTTCAGACTAATTTAATAGTCTCTCTGGAACTCTGTTTTATAACCTTGCAGAAGGTTTAGGACAATACAGAATTAAATAAACACCTGACAGCAAGAGAGAGTGAGAGAGAGAGAGAGAGAGAGAGAGATAAAGAGAGATAAAGAGAGATAGAGAGAGAGAGACAGAGAGAGATAAAGAGAGATAGAGAGAGAGAGACAGAGAGAGACAAATGGATTGGGAGAGGGAGAGAGGGAGAGAGAGAGAGAGAGAGAGATAGAGAGAGAACCAGAGAGAACCAGAGATAGAGAGAGAGAGAGAGACAAATGGATTGGGAGTGAGAGAGAGAGAGAGAGAGAGACACATGGATTGGAGAGAGAGAGAGAGAGAGAGAGAGAGAGAGAGAGAGAGAGAGAGAGAGAGAGAGAGAGAGACAGAGAGAACCAGAGAGAGAGACAAATGGATTGGGAGAGGGAGAGAGCGAGAGAGGGAGAGACAGAGAGAGAGAGAGAGAGAGAGAGAAAGAGAGAGAGAGACAGAGACAGAGAGTCAGAGTCAAATGGATTGGGAGAGAGAGAGAGAGAGAGAGAGATTCCCAGGAGGTATTGTGGATCACAGTCAGACAGGCAGTTCTGCTGGCAGCCAGGCAGGAAAACAGGGCTGGGTTCTGTCCCAAATGGCACCCTATTCCCTATGGGCCCTTAGTCAAATGTAGTGTACTATAAAATGATTGGGTGCCATTTGGGACACAGGACCAGGTTTATACAGACTAACAGAGGGATTTGATTTCCCTTAAACCAAGCACATCTCATTCAGCATGGGAACACGCTGATCAGATGAAAGTGTAACTGACACAGAGATCCACTTCCTGTTTAGACTGGGCTCATTGTGACAGAGTGAATAAGGAGGACACTGGCGTGTGAATAGTGTGCATGTTTTCAGGGGGGGGTTGTTAAGGAACCAGGAGCATTTCAAAACATGAAGAAGAAACAAGTTAAAACAACAGTAAGTTCTTACCCATTATGCATTGCAGTGGGGTCATATGTCAACGTCATGCCACTCTGAAAGGAAAGAATATGAATATGGTTATGATAAGGTTATGATACGGTTATGATATGGTTATGATAAGGTTATGATAAGGTTATGATACGGTTATGGTATGGTTATGATAAGGTTATGACAAGGTCGTGTCTTTACAATCATTAAATTGAAGACGTCGTTTTTATCAAAGATTCTCTGTAATTAGTATTATGTGATCAACTGATTAATCATGTAACTGTAATTAACTAGGAAGTTGGGGCACCAAGGAAGGTATTCAGATTACAAAGTTATAATTTCCCAATTTAACCTTTCAGATATTTTCATATCTGATCAATAGTCTTCTGACTAATGATTCATTTATTTTACCTCACGTTAGTCTCATTCCAAACATCGTAAATTGTTGGTTATCTGCACGAACCCAGTCTTCACTATGAGTCATCCATACATCAATTGTCTTAAATCATTTATTTATTACTAAATAAGTAATTCACAGAAATGCATAAACAAACAGTAAATGTGGTTACATGAAGTGATAGAATGTGCCCCTAGTGGGCGGAACCGGCATGGCGGCTTGTTAGACAAAGGGGCAATGGGTGGTCGACTAAGAAGTCCCTACAGAGTTAATTATAACAATTAAAATGCTAATCACTTACACATGAACGCTCACTCATTCGGGAACAATTGCAATCAATATATATATTTAAGCTCAGTGTGTCGTCTTGATCGCTGGTGAAAAGTATTTATTTTGTAGAATTGTCCGTCTCTCTCCCTCTCTCTCTCTCTCGGTTGTGGTTAGAGTGGATTGTTCAGAGTGACATTCATTCATTTCGTTATAGAATGCATGTTTCGGCGGTTGTCGTTCTTCGCGTTCAATGATACCGAATTCCTAGCTGCAGACTAGTAATTAATATCAAAGACTTGTTCTTATTCTGTCGGTATCGATATTCTAAGAGTTTAACCACGTGGTATGGTTAAAAGATTCAGCAATGGTCTACAACCTTTGTCCCCCTCCTAATGGAGAGAAACATGGTCTGCTGATAATTTCTCAAAGTTGGGTTTTATTCGGAATGGCAGAAAAGGGCTGTCCCAGGACGCCTGACCCTAACTGGGCTCAGGGGCTGTCCCAGGACGCCTGACCCTAACTGGGCTCAGGGGCGGTCCAGGATGTCTGACCCTAACTGGGCTCAGGGGTGGTCCAGGACGCCTGACCCTAACTGGGCTCAGGGGCGGTCCAGGATGTCTGACCCTAACTGGGCTCAGGGGCGGTCCAGGATGTCTGACCCTAACTGGGCTCAGGGGCGGTCCAGGATGTCTGACCCAAACTGGGCTCAGGGGCGATCCCAGGATGTCTGACCCTAACTGGGCTCAGGGGCTGTCCAGGATGTCTGACCCTAACTGGGCTAAGGAGCGGTCCAGGAGGCCTGACCCTAACTGGGCTAAGGAGCGGTCCAGGAGGCCTGACCCTAACTGGGCTAAGGGGCGGTCCTCTGATTTAGTTCAAATCCAATCCCCTTTTTGAGTTTTCCTTCATTAAACAGTCCAAAAACATATTACACAACAATTAGATGTAAACCTCATATCTGAGGCTATTATATAAACAGAGTTATGGTAATGTGGCCACACCGTCTCCCATGAGCTTCCCCAAGTTGTAACAAACGGACCAGTTCGTAGCTGGATTCTTCACCCATCTTTTATACTTTCTCTGGAACATGAAATTTGTTCGTACCTCAAGTTCTGTGAGGTGGAAGGAATTGCTTTGTTCTCTATGCAAATTGACTCTCTCTATACTGTGTGTCCAATGAGGAGATCCTCAGGAATTTATGACGTCTCTCTGACCACATCATCCTAGTTGAAGGAGGCGAGGGGGAGGGCAGGGAGGGGGGGATGGGGCTTGCATGAGGACAGTTGCATCTCACCTCTCCATCTCTGGTCCATGGTTGTCCGTTTTGGGGGTACTTGTTCTGGTTCAGCCTCTTCTTCTGTCCTCCATCTGCAAACTTACAGAGTACGGGTTCTACAGGAGCTGTGTGTGAGAGAGAGAGAGAGAGAGAGAGAGAGGAGAGAGAGAGAGAGAGAGAGAGAGAGAGAGAGAGAGAGAGAGAGAGAGAGAAATAGTTAAAAGCCAGTCATCTAGTGTACAATATGAGAAGAATGAAAGGGTTGGTTCCCCAGCTCCCTCTAAAACATCAGCAATCGTTCAACCCTGGCCATGGGTTCTCCATCCACATGACCATCTGAAGCCAGTCTTCTCGTTCATGTCAGGTAAACGGTGAGCCATTTAATAACAACTCAAACCTGACATCGAAACAACCCAACCCTGACTTTAAATCAACCTAACCAAAGCACAGAACCTGAGAGTGTATAACTAACAAACCTTAGCATAATTAACACAGCCTGACCCCCAAGCTCCAACAGCAAATAATTTATTCAACTCTATTAATTTGACGTTTTTCATTTTCTATATAAAGGACAAACGAACTTTCGGGATAAAGACTGAAAAGAGAAAATGTGGATGGAAAAAAAGACTGTGTGACCTTTCTCACAATAGCTCATCTTATGACCTCTGACCTTTAGGAAGCAGAGATGACTCCTGAACCGTAATGTGTAGTGTGTTTGGAAAGTATTCAGACCCCTTCCCTGTCAACACATGTTGTTACGTCACAGCCTTATTCGGCAGGGTAGCCTAGTGGTTAGAGCATTGGACTAGTAACCGAAAGGTTGCAAGATCGAATCCCCTAGATTCGGGGATTCTTGGGGCGGCAGGGTAGCCTAGTGGTTAGAGCGTTGGACTAGTAACCGAAAGGTTGTAAGATCGAGTCCCCTAGATTCGGGGATTCTTGGGGCGGCAGGGTAGCCTAGTGGTTAGAGCGTTGGACTAGTAACCGAAAGGTTGCAAGATCGAATCCCCTAAATTCGGGGATTCTTGGGGTGGCAGGGTAGCCTAGTGGTTAGAGCGTTGGACTAGTAACCGAAAGGTTGTAAGATCGAATCCCCTAGATTCGGGGATTCTTGGGGTGGCAGGGTAGCCTAGTGGTTAGAGCGTTGGACTAGTAACCGAAAGGTTGTAAGATCGAATCCCCTAGATTCGGGGATTCTTGGGGCGGCAGGGTAGCCTAGTGGTTAGAGCATTGGACTAGCAACCGCAAAGTGCACTACTCTATGTGTCCTGGTCTAAAGTAGTGCACTACTCTATGTGTCCTGGTCTAAAGTAGTGCACTACTCTATGTGTCCTGGTCTAAAGTAGTGCACTATTCTATGTGTCCTGGTCTAAAGTAGTGCACTACTCTATGTGTCCTGGTCTAAAGTAGTGCACTACTCTATGTGTCCTGGTCTAAAGTAGTGCACTACTCTATGTGTCCTGGTCTAAAGTAGTGCACTACTCTGCGTGTCCTGGTCTAAAGTAGTGCACTACTCTATGTTTCCTGGTCTAAAGTAGTGCACTAAATAGAGAACGGGGTGTCATTTGGGAATACATTCATGGTGTTTATTTTCCGTTTATCAGGAATTAAAATCTGTCCAGGATTAACTGTGGAGTTTGCTCTCCACACTGTTATTGGTTTGTTTAGGTAAATACAGCCAACTGTTTGACATGGGATCTCCATGGAGACCAGCGGGAGGAAACAGGAAGGAAGCAGCACTGGGAATAGAAACAGAAACATAATCAGCTTAGACTAGTCACTTCCTGTAGGTTTAAAATTGACCTTGTCGTATCACTTCTCTGTGGATTTCTGTTAGTCTGATTGGTTGTTGCTGCTGCTTGGCACTGATGGGGTCTAATGGGGTCTGGATGGAGCAGGGTGCCCAGTAATATCCTCCTGATTATACTCCCAGGACACGTCAGGGTTATAGTATAGTAGTGGGTGTTCTTCATGTTGTCTCTATAGTAGTGGGTGATCTTCATGTCTCTATAGTAGTGGGTGATCTTCATGTTGTCTCTATAGTAGTGGGTGTTCTTCATGTCTCTATAGTAGTGGGTGATCTTCATGTCTCTATAGTAGTGGGTGTTCTTCATGTCTCTATAGTAGTGGGTGATCTTCATGTCTCTATAGTAGTGGGTGTTCTTCATGTTGTCTCTATAGTAGTGGGTGATCTTCATGTCTCTATAGTAGTGGGTGATCTTCATGTTGTCTCTATAGTAGTGGGTGATCTTCATGTCTCTATAGTAGTGGGTGATCTTCATGTCTCTATAGTAGTGGGTGATCATCATGTTGTCTCTATAGTAGTGGGTGTTCTTCATGTCTCTATAGTAGTGGGTGATCTTCATGTTGTCTCTATAGTAGTGGGTGTTCTTCATGTCTCTATAGTAGTGGGTGTTCTTCATGTCTCTATAGTAGTGGGTGATCTTCATGTCTCTATAGTAGTGGGTGATCTTCATGTCTCTATAGTAGTGGGTGTTCTTCATGTTGTCTCTATAGTAGTGGGTGTTCTTCATGTTGTCTCTATAGTAGTGGGTGTTCATCATGTCTCTATAGTAGTGGGTGATCTTCATGTCTCTATAGTAGTGGGTGTTCTTCATGTCTCTATAGTAGTGGGTGTTCTTCATGTTGTCTCTATAGTAGTGGGTGATCTTCATGTCTCTATAGTAGTGGGTGATCTTCATGTCTCTATAGTAGTGGGTGTTCATCATGTCTCTATAGTAGTGGGCGACGTGTGACTCTTTCAAAGGCATATTAAGATATTGAAAAATAATGGAGTGAAAATCTGAGATGGAACACTGTTCCCTTTACAGTGTGATACTTTGGAGCAGAGCCCAATGGGGCCTTCTATAGGGAACAGGGTGGAGTAGAGCCCAATGGGTCTCTCTATAGGGAACAGGGTGGAGTAGAGCCCAATGGGTCCCTTTATAGGGAACAGGGCCCAATGGGTCCCTTTATAGGGAACAGGGCCCAATGGGTCCTTCTATAGGGAACAGGGCCCAATGGGTCCTTCTATAGGGAACAGGGTGGAGTAGAGCCCAATGGGTCCCTCTATAGGGAACAGGGTGGAGTAGAGCCCAATGGGTCCCTCTATAGGGAACAGGGTGGGGTAGAGCCCAATGGGTCCCACTGTAGGGAACAGGGTGGAGTAGAGCCTAATGGGTCCCTCTATAGGGAACAGGGTGGAGTAGAGCCCAATGGGTCCCTCTATAAGGAACAGGGTGGAGTAGAGCCCAATGGGTCCCACTGTAGGGAACAGGGTGGAGTAGAGCCTAATGGGTCCCTCTATAGTGAACAGGGCCCAATGGGTCCCTCTATATTGAACCTGGCCCAATAGGTCCCTCTATAGGGAACATGGCCCAATGGGTCCCTCTATAGGGAACAGGGCCCAATAGGTCCCTCTATAGTGAACAGGGTGGAGTAGAGCCCAATAGGTCCCTCTATAGTGAACAGGGCCCAATGGGTCCCTCTATAGTGAACAGGGCCCAATAGGTTCCTCTATAGTGAACAGGGCCCAGTGGGTCCCTCTATAAGGGACAGGGCCCAATGGGTCCCTCTATAGGGAACAGAGCCCAATGGGTCCCTCTATAGGAAACAGGGTGGAACAGGGCCCAATGGGTCCCTCTATAAGGAAAAGGGCCCAATAGGTCCCTCTATAGGGAACAAGGCCCAATAGGTCCCTCTATAGTGAACATGGTACCATTGGGGACGTGACCTAGGTTATTTTGTTGTCTCTCTCTGTCTCCCATCGGTGGAGGGAACACAGCAGGTTATTAACAAATAAAATACTTTCCATCAGATAGTTCAGTATTAAAAGATAATTTCCCTTCAACCATTTTCTCATTATAATGTTATCTCCCGTGCCTCTGCGATGATGTGGATCTGAGCTAGGCCTTTGTTTGTGTTGTCACGGAGACACATCAATCATTCTACAGCTCAACACACTTTAATAAACACTTGATGAAATCAGCAACAGCTGAAATACATGTAATTATCACTCTGACGTGGCACCAGGGAACTGTGTCTCTGGGGTGAAGAAGAGTCAAGTCCTATTCTGCTCTAAACGTGGCCTCACGTTCATAAATGTTTTTGTTACAACCAGTTGTTGTCGTTAAAGCACTCTCCTCTTAGAGAGATACGTGAAGCCTAACCCTAATGAACCCGGAGGGGAAGTCCTGTCTCTGTTGCCTGGGGCGGCAGGGTAGCCTAGTGCGTTGGAATAGTAACCGAAAGGTTGCAAGATCGAATCCCCTGAGCTGACAAGGTAAAAAATCTGTCGTTCTGCCCCTGAACAGGCAGTTAACCCACTGTTCCTAGGCCGTCATTGACAATAAGATCTTGTTCTTAACTGATTAGTTAAATAAAATATAAATAAATTATTCTGCGTCCCAAATGGAAAGCTATTGCTGACATGCTCTGGTCAAAGTAGTGCACTACATAGGGAACAGACAGACAACCTCTCCTCACCCCAGACAGACAGACAGAAAGACAACCTCTCCTCACCCCAGACAGACAGACAACCTCTCCTCACCCCAGACAGACAGACACCCTCTCTTCACTCCAGACAGACATACAGACAACCTCACCTCACCCCAGACAGACAGACAGATAACCTCTCCTCACCCCAGACAGACAGACAGACAACCTCTCCTCACCCCAGACAGACAGACAACCTCTCCTCACCCCAGACAGACAGACAACCTCTCCTCACCCCAGACAGACAGACAACCTCTCCTCACCCCAGACAGACAGACAGACAGACAACCTCTCCTCACCCCAAACAGACAGACAGACAACCTCTCCTCACCCAAGACAGACAGACAGACAACCTCACCTCACCCCAGACAGACATACAGACAACCTCTCCTCACCCCAGACAGACAGACAGACAACCTCTCCTCACCCCAGACAGACAGACAGACAACCTCTCCTCACCCCAGACAGACAGACAACCTCTCCTCTACTGACAGACAGACACACAACCTCTTCTCTCCTCAGACAGACAGACAGACAGACAGACAGACAGACAACCTCTCCTCACCTGACAGACAGACAGACAACCTCTCATCACCCCAGACAGACAGACAGACAACCTCTCCTCACCCCAGACAGACAGACAAGTGAAGTCATTGTTAAAACAGGACACACAGGAAGTGAAGTGGACAGTAACATGACAGGGTTAGAGTGAGAGAGCGGTACCATGTATTACAGCTGTAAAAACCCAGTACCACCTGGTCTGACTAGAAACCATCCCAGCCAACTGTCTACAGGGTATCAGAGAGGAAGGATCCCCATACTGTAGCCTCCTAGTCAACCCCAGTACCACCTCTGGTCTGCTAACTAGAAATCATCCCAGCCAACTGTCTACAGGGTATCAGAGAGGAAGGACTCCTAGTCAACCCCAGTACCACCTCTGGTCTGACTAGAAACAATCCCAGCCAACTGTCTACAGGGTATCAGAGAGGAAGGATCCCCATACTGTAGCCTCCTAGTCAACCCCAGTACCACCTCTGGTCTGCTAACTAGAATCCATCCCAGCCAACTGTCTACAGGGTATCAGAGAGGAAGGCCTCCTAGTCAACCCCAGTACCACCTCTGGTCTGACTAGAAACCATCCCAGCCAACTGTCTACAGGGTATCAGAGAGGAAGGCCTCCTAGTCAACCCCAGTACCACCTCTGGTCTGCTAACTAGAAACCATCCCAGCCAACTGTCTACAGGGTATCAGAGAGGAAGGCCTCCTAGTCAACCCCAGTACCACCTCTGGTCTGCTAACTAGAAACCATCCCAGCCAACTGTCTAAAGGGTGTCAGAGAGGAAGGATCCCCATACTGTAACCTCCTAGTCAACCCCAGTACCACCTCTGGTCTGACTAGAATCCATCCCAGCCAACTGTCTACAGGGTATCAGAGAGGAAGGCCTCCTAGTCAACCCCAGTACCACCTCTGGTCTGACTAGAAACCATCCCAGCCAACTGTCTACAGGGTATCAGAGAGGAAGGCCTCCTAGTCAACCCCAGTACCACCTCTGGTCTGCTAACTAGAAACCATCCCAGCCAACTGTCTTCAGGGTATCAGAGAGGAAGGACTCCTAGTCAACCCCAGTACCACCTCTGGTCTGCTAACTAGAAACCATCCCAGCCAACTGTCTACAGGGTATCAGAGAGGAAGCACTCCTAGTCAACCCCAGTACCACCTCTGGTCTGACTAGAAACCATCCCAGCCAACTGTCTACAGGGTAACAGAGAGGAAGGACTCCTAGTCAACCCCAGTACCACCTCTGGTCTGCTAACTAGAAACCATCCCAGCCAACTGTCTAAAGGGTAACAGAGAGGAAGGCCTCCTAGTCAACCCCAGTACCACCTCTGGTCTGACTAGAAACCATCCCAGCCAACTGTCTAAAGGGTATCAGAGAGGAAGGATCCCCATACTGTAGCCTCCTAGTCAACCCCAGTACCACCTCTGGTCTGCTAACTAGAAACCATCCCAGCCAACTGTCTACAGGGTATCAGAGAGGAAGGATCCCCATACTGTAGCCTCCTAGTAAACCCCAGTACTACCTCTGGTCTGCTAACTAGAAACCATCCCAGCCAACTGTCTACAGGGTATCAGAGAGGAAGGATCCCCATACTGTAGCCTCCTAGTCAACCCCAGTACCACCTCTGGTCTGCTAACTAGAAACCATCCCAGCCAACTGTCTACAGGGTATCAGAGAGGAAGGACTCCTAGTCAACCCCAGTACCACCTCTGGTCTGACTAGAAACCATCCCAGCAACTGTCTACAGGGTATCAGAGAGGAAGGATCCCCATACTGTAGCCTCCGAGTCAACCCCAGTACCACCTCTGGTCTGCTAACTAGAAACCATCCCAGCCAACTGTCTACAGGGTATCAGAGAGGAAGGATCCCCATACTGTAGCCTCCTAGTCAACCCCAGTACCACCTCTGGTCTGACTAGAAACCATCCCAGCCAACTGTCTACAGGGTATCAGAGAGGAAGGCCTCCTAGTCAACCCCAGTACCACCTCTGGTCTGCTAACTAGAAACCATCCCAGCCAACTGTCTACAGGGTATCAGAGAGGAAGGCCTCCTAGTCAACCCCAGTACCACCTCTGGTCTGTTAACTAGAAACCATCCCAGCCACCTGTCTAAAGGGTGTCAGAGAGGAAGGATCCCCATACTGTAACCTCCTAGTCAACCCCAGTACCACCTCTGGTCTGACTAGAAACCATCCCAGCCAACTGTCTACAGGGTATCAGAGAGGAAGGATCCCCATACTGTAGCCTCCTAGTCAACCCCAGTACCACCTCTGGTCTGCTAACTAGAAACCATCCCAGCCAACTGTCTACAGGGTATCAGAGAGGAAGGCCTCCTAGTCAACCACAGAGATGATGTCTGAAACCCCTCTGTCAAATCCAGTGGAAAGCCCAAACTAATGGATAAACAGCAGATAAACAAGGGAGATATAAATGAACAGAACAGATCCTAGCTGGGGGTATTCCCTCTGAGTGTGTCTATAGCAGCGAACAAACCCTGTGGGTTGTAGTTAACCTCTTTCTGGCAGCTTGATTTCCCCATTTTTACCAGCCTTAGAGAGTAGAGAGGATCCCAATTTGACGGGTCACCCCACACATCCACGCACGCCACTGGAGGCTGTGAAAGACTGAATCCTTGTCCTCTCTCTGAGTTGACAGGGCTGGAACCGGGGTATAATAGGTATCACACGCACAAATGAACGCTCGCACCCACACACAGCCTTCTGGGATTTCATCTCTGTCATAATAGAACTAAATCATCTCTGTCAAAATAGAACTATATTGTCTCTGTCATAGTAGAACTAAATCATCTCTGTCATAATTGAACTAAATCATCTCTGTCATAATTGAACTAAATCACCTCTGTCAAAATAGAACTAAATCATCTCTGTCATAATTGAACTAAATCACCTCTGTCAAAATAGAACTATATAATCTTTGTCATAATAGAACTAAATCACCTCTGTCATAATTGAACTAAATCATCTCTGTCATAATATAACTAAATCATCTCTGTCATAATTGAACTACATCACCTCTGTCATGATATAACTAAATCACCTCTGTCATAATATAATTAAATCATCTCTGTCATAATTGAACTAAATCACCTCTGTCAAAAAATAACTATATTGTCTCTGTCATAATAGAACTAAATCACCTCTGTCATGATATAACTAAATCACCTCTGTCATAATTGAACTAAATCATCTCTGTCATAATAGAACTAAATCACCTCTGTCATAATTGAACTAAATCACCTCTGTCATGATATAACTAAATCACCTCTGTCAAAATAGAACTAAATCACCTCTGTCATGATATAACTAAATCACCTCTGTCATAATTGAACTAAATCACCTCTGTCATAATTGAACTAAATCACCTCTGTCATAATATAATTAAATCATCTCTGTCATCATAGAGCTAAATCACCTCTGTCATAATTGAACTAAATCACCTCTGTCATAATATAATTAAATCATCTCTGTCATCATAGAGCTAAATCATCTCTGTCATAATATAACTAAATCACCTCTGTCATCATAGAACTAAATCACCTCTGTCATAATATAACTAAATCACCTCTGTCATAACAGAGCTAAATCATCTCTCTCATAGTATAACTAAATCACCTCTGTCATGATATAACTAAATCACCTCTGTCATAATAGAACTAAATCACCTCTGAGGAGAATAATGGAACAAGCCACTTTGGTAAAAGACCACCATGCAATGCTGAAGACAAGCAATTGAGTCCCAAATATTCCCCATAGACCTCTGGTCAAGAGTAGTGCACTATATAGGGAATAGGGCTCTGGTCAAGAGTAGTGCACTATATAGGGAGTAGGGCTCTGGTCAAGAGTAGTGCACGATATAGGGAATAGGGCTCTGGTCAAGAGTAGTGCACGATATAGGGAATAGGGCTCTGGTCAAGAGTAGTGCACAATATAGGGAATAGGGCTCTGGTCAAGAGTAGTGCACAATATAGGGAATAGGGCTCTGGTCAAGAGTAGTGCACAATATAGGGAATAGGGCTCTGGTCAAGAGTAGTGCACATACTTTATATGATTACACCTATCACCTATCTAAACATACTTTACATTGGTTGATTACACCTATCCAAACATACTTTACACGATTACACCTATCCAAACATACTTTACATGATTACATCTATCTAAACATACTTTACATGATTACCAGACCCTACTGTATCTTCTACCAGAGCCCATAGGGAATAGTGTTCCAGACCCTACTGTATCTTCTACCAGAGCCCATAGGGAATAGGGGATCCAGACCCTACTGTATCTTCTACCAGAGCCCATAGGGAATAGTGTTCCATTTGGGATCCAGACTCTACTGTATCTTCTACCAGAGCCCATAGGGAATAGTGTGCCATTTGGGATCCAGACCCTACTGTATCTTCTACCAGAGCCCATAGGGAATAGGGGATCCAGACCCTACTGTATCTTCTACCAGAGCCCATAGGGAATAGTGTTCCATTTGGGATGCAGACCCTACTGTATCTTCTACCAGAGCCCATAGGGAATAGGGGATCCAGACCCTACTGTATCTTCTACCAGAGCCTATAGGCAATAGTGTTCCATTTGGGAAGCAGACCCTACTGTACTGTAGTACTTCTCTGTTCAGTATAGTCACATGTTACTCCACTGACTGTGGCTAATCGTACAGGTTTCCTACATCCCCGTCTCATTGAGTCTGGTTACGAGTCTGTATGAGGACGGCCTGCTGGCCGAGTCCAAACGGCGACCATCAGTTACACCTTCCAATCCATGGGCTACGATCAGTTACACCTTCCAATCCATGGGCTACGATCAGTTACACCTTCCAATCCATAGGCTACGATCAGTTACACCTTCCAATCCATAGGCTACGATCAGTTACACCTTCCAATCCATAGGCTACGATCAGTTACACCTTCCAATCCATGGGCTACGATCAGTTACACATTCCAATCCATGGGCTACGATCAGTTACACCTTCCAATCCATAGGCTACGATCAGTTACACATCAGTTACACCTTCCAATCCATGGGCTACGATCAGTTACACCTCAGTTACACCTTCCAATCCATGGGCTACGATCAGTTACACATCAGTTACACCTTCCAATCCATAGGCTACGATCAGTTACACCTGACAATCCATAGGCTACGATCAGTTACACCTTCCAATCCATAGGCTACGATCAGTTACACATCAGTTACACCTTCCAATCCATAGGCTACGATCAGTTACACCTGACAATCCATAGGCTACGATCAGTTACACCTTCCAATCCATAGGCTACGATCAGTTACACCTTCCAATCCATAGGCTACGATCAGTTACACCTGACAATCCATAGGCTACGATCAGTTTCACCTGACAATCCATAGGCTATGATCAGTTACACCTTACAATCCATAGGCTACACACACTATCACTTCACTGGAACTGAGGTGCACGTACGTGCGCACACACACGTACGGTGCCGAAGGAGGCTGGCGGTGTCCCGGGAGTATCAGACAAAGATAGATGGAGTGATCCATCATGCACCTGTCTTCCTGTCTGCCACACAGATACACCTCACAAATCATATCTCTAGATCAGAGACCGCTCGACAATCTACTGCTCTCCGTCCCTCCCTCCCACCCTCATCTCTATCCCCTCATCTCTCTCTCTATCCCCTCATCTCTCTCTATATTCCTCTCTATCCCTCATCTCTCTCTCTATCCCCTCATCTCTCTCTATCTTCCTCTCTATCCCTCATCTCTCTCTCTATCCCCTCAACTCTCTCTATCTTCCTCTCTATCCCTCATCTCTCTCTCTCCCCTCATCTCTCTCTGTCTTCCCTTCTATCCCTCATCTCTCTCTCTCTATCTTCCTCTCTATCCCCTCATCTCTCTCTCTCCCCTCATCTCTCTCTGTCTTCCCTTCTATCCCTCATCTCTCTCTCTCTATCTTCCTCTCTATCCCCTCATCTCTCTCTCTCTCTTCCTCTCTATCCCCTAATCTCTCTCTCTATCCTCTCCCTCCTCCTGTGGTTCAGAATAAAACCTGGAGGCTCTGAGCCAGAAGGACAGCCCATGGCGAGAGGAGTGCCATCAGACACCGCGCAGTAGGAAACTGAGCTCAGCTTGAGCCAGACAGGAACCATCACGGAGGCATGAGGACCCCAGGCTGACAGGTTAGGACAGCTATGTGCCTGTGTGTAAACAGGGGTTCCGCCTGGGGCGTTTACGGCTGTGTTTATAGGGAAGGGGATAGCTTGTTGGCTTTAGGGGATGTCAGAGACTCAGTTTCTTTGGGATTTATTGACACACTTGTAAAATCATCCCGAGGTACTTTCAGGACACACAGAACAGGTTTCTCAGAGCTGATATTAAAGGTCCAATGCACCTGTTTTAATCTCAATATCATTTTCTGGGTAACAATTAAGTACTTTACTGTGATTGTTTTAAACTAAAATGGTCAAAAAGAAGCAGAAATAGCTTCTTAGCAAAAAGCAATTTCTCAAACAAGAATTCCCGCTAGGACTGTCTGGGGCTGAAAACGAGCTGTTATTGGCAGAGAGGTTTAGAACTCTCTTTCTTATTGGTCTATTCCATAATGTATTGCCTGGTGATGTCACCAGGCAGGCCAAAACTCCATCCCAATAAAACAGGCTGAAATTTCAGGTTGTTTTTTTTCAAACAGCTCTTACACTTAAAAGGGCATTATCATCGTTTTCACTATTTCACAGTATCATTCCAACCTCATGGTGTGAAAATATATATACACAACACAGGAAAAATTACATTTTTTGAAATACACTTGACCTTTAAGATACAAATCGAAGCACTTTGAACTCAACACCCCCAGAAAAGACAAGAGTAGCTGTTCCTCATACCTGGTACGCCTGGAGGAGTCTTCAGAAACTTTCCATTGAAATGTTGAATCACCACATCACACTTCTCTGTTGACTCCATCCTGAGAGGGGTGGGGGCAGAGAGGGGGGGGCAGAGGGGGGGGGCAGAGGGGGGGGGGGGTGGAAGGGCGGGGGGGGCGGGGCAGAGAGGAGGAGTGGAGGGGGGGGCGGAGGGGGGGACAGAGAGAGGGACAGAGAGAGACAGTAGAGAGACAGTAGAGAGAGACAGTAGAGAAAGGGGGGACAGAGAGAGACAGTAGAGAGACAGTAGAGAGAGACAGTAGAGAAAGGGGGGGCAGAGGGGGGGGGGCAGAGAGGGGGGGCGGGGCAGAGAGGGGGAGTTGGGTGGGGGGGCAGAGAGAGATCATGATGAGAAAACAAAAAGATAATTACTTGACACGTTGGAAATTATTAACAAAAAAACAGCAACTAGAATGCTATTTGGCCCTAAACAGAGAATACACAGAGGCAGAATACCTGACCACTGTGACTGACCCAAAATTAAGGAAAGCTTAAAAAAAAAAGACTCAGTGAGCATAGCCTTGTTATTGAGAAAGGCCGCCGTAGGCAGACATGGCTCTCAAGAGAAGACAGGCTATGTGCTCACTGCCCACAAAATGAGGTGGAAACGGAGCTGCACTTCCTAACCTCCTGCCCAATGTAGGACCATATTAGAGAGACATATTTCCCTCAGATTACACAGATCCACAAAGAATTAGAAAACAAACCCAATTTTGATAAACTCCATTATCTACTGGGTGAAATACCACAGTGTACCATCACAGCAGCAAGATTTGTGACCTGTTGCCACAGACAAGAGCTCTCTGCTCTACTCTCTACTCTCTGCTCTCTGCTCTCTGATCTGCTCTCTGCTCTACTCTCTACTCTCTGCTCTCTACTCTCTGCTCTACTCTCTGCTCTCTACTCTACTCTCTGCTCTCTACTCTCTGCTCTACTCTCTGCTCTCTACTCTCTGCTCTACTCTCTGCTCTCTACTCTCTGCTCTCTACTCTCTGCTCTCTACTCTCTACTCTCTACTCTACTCTCTGCTCTCTACTCTCTGCTCTACTCTCTGCTCTCTACTCTCTGCTCTACTCTCTGCTCTCTACTCTCTGCTCTCTGCTCTACTCTCTGCGCTCTGCTCTCTGATCTGCTATCTGCTCTACTCTCTGCTCTCTGATCTGCTCTCTGCTCTACTCTCTGATCTCTGCTCTTTGATCTGCTCTCTGCTCTACTCTCTGCTCTTTGCTCTCTGATCTGCTCTCTGCTCTACTCTCTAAGATCTGCTCTCTGATCTACTCTCTACTCTCTGCTCTCTGCTCTCTGACCTCTGCTCTCTGATCTACTCTCTGCTCTCTGATCTGCTCTCTGATCTGCTCTCTGCTCTCTGATCTGCTCTCTGCTCTACTCTCTAATATCTGCTCTCTGATCTACTCTCTACTCTCTGCTCTCTGCTCTCTGATCTGCTCTCTGATCTACTCTCTGCTCTCTGATCTGCTCTCTGATCTGCTCTCTGCTCTCTGATCTGCTCTCTGATAGACTCTCTACTCTCTGATCTCTGCTCTACTCTCTGCTCTCTGATCTGCTCTCTGCTCTCTGCTCGCTGATATGCTCTCTGCTCTAATCCCTGCTCTCTGATCTGCTCTCTGCTCTACTCTCTGCTCTCTGCTCTCTGATCTGCTCTCTGCTCTACTCTCTGTTCCCTTCTCTCTGATATGCTCTCTGCTCTACGCTCTGCTCGCTGCTCTCTGATCTGTTCTCTGCACTTCCCTCTGCTCTACTCTCTACTCTACTCTCTGCTCTACTCTCTGATCTGCTCTCTGCTCACTACTCTCTGATCTGCTCTACTCTCTGCTCTCTGCTCTACTCTCTGCTCTACTCTCTGCTCTCTGATCTGCTCTCTGCTCTCTGATCTGCTCTCTGCTCTGCTCTCTGCTCTCTGCTCTACTCTCTGCTCTCTGCTCTCTGATCTGCTCTCTGATCTGCTCTTTGCTCTACTCTATGCTCTCTTCTCTCTGATATGCTCTCTGCTCTACTCTCTGCTCTCTGATCTGCTCTCTGCTCTAATCTCTGCTCTACTCTCTACTCTCTACTCTCTGCTCTACTCTCTGCTCTACTCTCTGCTCTCTGATCTGCTCTCTGCTCTCTGCTCTACTCTCTGCACTCTTCTCTCTGATATGCTCTCTGCTCTACTCTCTGCTCTCTGATCTGCTCTCTGCTCTAATCTCTGCTCTCTTCTCTCTGATCTGCTCTCTGCTCTACTCTATGCTCCCTTCTCTCTGATATGCTCTCTGCTCTACGCTCTGCTCACTGCTCTCTGATCTGTTCTCTGCACTTCCCTCTGCTCTACTCTCTACTCTACTCTCTGCTCTACTCTCTGATCTGCTCTCTGCTCACTACTCTCTGATCTGCTCTACTCTCTGCTCTCTGCTCTACTCTCTGCTCTACTCTCTGCTCTCTGATCTGCTCTCTGCTCTCTGATCTGCTCTCTGCTCTGCTCTCTGCTCTCTGCTCTCTTCTCTCTGATATGCTCTCTGCTCTACTCTCTGCTCTCTGATCTGCTCTCTGCTCTACTCTCTGCTCTACTCTCTACTCTCTGCTCTGCTCTCTGCTCTACTCTCTACTCTCTGATCTGCTCTCTGCTCTACTCTCTAATATCTGCTCTCTGATCTACTCTCTACTCTCTGCTCTCTGCTCTCTGACCTCTGCTCTCTGATCTGCACTCTTCTCTCTGATATGCTCTCTGCTCTACTCTCTGCTCTCTGATCTGCTCTCTGCTCTACTCTCTGCTCTCTTCTCTCTGATATGCTCTCTGCTCTACTCTCTGCTCTTTGCTCTCTGATCTGCTCTCTGCTCTACTCTCTAATATCTGCTCTCTGATCTACTCTCTGCTCTCTGATCTGCTCTCTGATCTGCTCTCTGCTCTCTGATCTGCTCTCTGATCTACTCTCTACTCTCTGATCTCTGCTCTACTCTCTGCTCTCTGATCTGCTCTCTGCTCTCTGCTCTCTGATCTGCTCTCCGCTCTACTCTCTGCTCTACTCTCTGCTCTCTGCTCTACTCTCTGCTCTCTGCTCTCTGATCTGCTCTCTGCTCTACTCTCTGTTCTCTTCTCTCTGATATGCTCTCTGCTCTACGCTCTGCTCGCTGCTCTCTGATCTGTTCTCTGCACTTCCCTCTGCTCTACTCTCTACTCTCTGCTCTACTCTCTGCTCTACTCTCTGCTCACTACTCTCTGATCTGCTCTACTCTCTGCTCTCTGCTCTACTCTGTGCTCTACTCTCTGCTCTCTGATCTGCTCTCTGCTCTCTGATCTGCTCTCTGCTCTGCTCTCTGCTCTCTGCTCTACTCTCTGCTCTCTGATCTGCTCTCTGCTCTACTCTCTGCTCTACTCTCTACTCTCTACTCTCTGCTCTACTCTCTGCTCTACTCTCTGCTCTCTGATCTGCTCTCTGCTCTCTGCTCTACTCTCTGCACTCTTCTCTCTGATATGCTCTCTGCTCTACTCTCTGCTCTCTGATCTGCTCTCTGCTCTACTCTCTGCTCTCTTCTCTCTGATATGCTCTCTGCTCTACTCTCTGCTCTTTGCTCTCTGATCTGCTCTCTGCTCTACTCTCTAATATCTGCTCTCTAAATCTACTCTCTACTCTCTGCTCTCTGCTCTCTGACCTCTGCTCTCTGATCTACTCTCTGCTCTCTGATCTGCTCTCTGATCTGCTCTCTGCTCTCTGATCTGCTCTCTGATCTACTCTCTGCTCTCTGATCTCTGCTCTACTCTCTGCTCTCTGATCTGCTCTCTGCTCTCTGCTCTCTGATCTGCTCTCCGCTCTACTCTCTGCTCTACTCTCTGCTCGCTGATATGCTCTCTGCTCTAATCCCTGCTCTCTGATCTGCTTTCTGCTCTACTCTCTGGTCTCTGCTCTCTGATCTGCTCTCTGCTCTACTCTCTGTTCTCTTCTCTCTGATATGCTCTCTGCTCTACGCTCTGCTCGCTGCTCTCTGATCTGTTCTCTGCACTTCCCTCTGCTCTACTCTCTACTCTCTGCTCTACTCTCTGCTCTACTCTCTGATCTGCTCTCTGCTCACTACTCTCTGATCAGCTCTACTCTCTGATCTGCTCTACTCTCTGCTCTCTGCTCTACTCTCTGCTCTACTCTCTGATCTGCTCTCTGCTCTCTGATCTGCTCTCTGCTCTGCTCTCTGCTCTCTGCTCTACTCTCTGCTCTCTGCTCTCTGATCTGCTCTCTTCTCTCCGATCTGCTCTCTGCTCTCTGATCTGCTCTCTGCTCTAATCTCTGCTCTCTTCTCTCTGATATGCTCTCTGCTCTACTCTCTGCTCTCTGATCTGCTCTCTGCTCTACTCTCTGCTCTACTCTCTACTCTCTACTCTCTGCTCTACTCTCTGCTCTACTCTCTGCTCTCTGATCTGCTCTCTGCTCTCTGCTCTACTCTCTGCACTCTTCTCTCTGATATGCTCTCTGCTCTACTTTCTGCTCTCTGATCTGCTCTCTGCTCTCTTCTCTCTGATATGCTCTCTGCTCTACGCTCTACTCTCTGCTCTACTCTCTACTCTCTGCTCTACTCTCTGCTCTCTGATCTGCTCTCTGCTCTCTGATCTGCTCTCTGCTCTGCTCTCTGCTCTGCTCTACTCTCTACTCTCTGCTCTCTGATTTGCTCTCTTCTCTCTGATCTGCTCTCTGCTCTCTGATCTGCTCTCTGCTCTATTCTCTGCTCTCTGATCTGCTCTCTGCTCTACTCTCTGCTCTCTTCTCTCTGATATGCTCTCTGCTCTACTCTCTGCTCTCTGATCTGCTCTCTGCTCTACTCTCTGCTCTACTCTCTACTCTCTGCTCTGCTCTCTGCTCTACTCTCTACTCTCTGATCTGCTCTCTGCTCTACTCTCTAATATCTGCTCTCTGATCTACTCTCTACTCTCTGCTCTCTGCTCTCTGACCTCTGCTCTCTGATCTACTCTCTGCTCTCTGATCTGCTCTCTGATCTGCTCTCTGCTCTCTGATCTGCTCTCTGATAGACTCTCTACTCTCTGATCTCTGCTCTACTCTCTGCTCTCTGATCTGCTCTCTGATCTGCTCTCCGCTCTACTCTCTGCTCGCTGATATGCTCTCTGCTCTAATCCCTGCTCTCTGATCTGCTCTCTGCTCTACTCTCTGCTCTCTGCTCTACTCTCTACTCTCTGCTCTACTCTCTGCTCTACTCTCTGATCTGCTCCCTGCTCACTACTCTCTGATCTGCTCTACTCTCTGATCTGCTCTACTCTCTGCTCTCTGCTCTACTCTCTGCTCTACTCTCTGCTCTCTGATCTGCTCTCTGCTCTCTGATCTGCTCTCTGCTCTGCTCTCTGCTCTCTGCTCTACTCTCTGCTCTCTGCTCTCTGATCTGCTCTCTTCTCTCGGATCTGCTCTCCGCTCTCTGATCTACTCTCTGCTCTCTTCTCTCTGATATGCTCTCTGCTCTACTCTCTGCTCTCTGATCTGCTCTCTGCTCTTCTCTCTGCTCTACTCTCTACTCTCTACTCTCTGCTCTACTCTCTGCTCTCTGATCTGCTCTCTGCTCTCTGATCTGCTCTCTGCTCTGCTCTCTGCTCTGCTCTACTCTCTACTCTCTGCTCTCTGCTCTCTGATCTGCTCTCTTCTCTCTGATCTCTGCTCTACTCTCTGCTCTCTGATCTGCTCTCTGCTCTACTCTCTGCTCTCTTCTCTCTGATATGCTCTCTGCTCTACTCTCTGCTCTCTGATCTGCTCTCTGCTCTACTCTCTGCTCTACTCTCTACTCTCTGCTCTGCTCTCTGCTCTACTCTCTGCTCTCTGATCTGCTCTCTGCTCTCTGCTCTACTCACTGCTCTCTTCTCTCTGATATGCTCTCTGCTCTACTCTCTGCTCTCTGATCTGCTCTCTCCTCACTGTTCTCTGATCTGCTCTACTCTCTGCTCTTTGCTCTACTCTCTGCTCTCTGATCTGCTCTCTGCTCTACTCTCTACTCTCTGCTCTACTCTCTGCTCTCTGCTCTACTCTCTGCTCTCTGATCTGCTCTACTCTCTACACTCTGCTCTACTCTCTGCTCTACTCTCTGCTCTACTCTCTGCTCTCTGCTCTCTGATCTGCTCTCTGATCTGCTCTCTGATCTGCTCTCTTCTCTCTGATCTGCTCTCTGCTCTCTGATCTGCTCTCTGCTCTACTCTCTGCTCTCTGATCTGCTCTCTGCTCTACTCTCTGCACTCTTCTCGCTGATATGCTCTCTGCTCTACTCTCTGCTCTCTGATCTGCTCTCTGCTCTCTTCTCTCTGATATGCTCTCTGCTCTACGCTCTACTCTCTGCTCTACTCTCTACTCTCTGCTCTACTCTCTGCTCTCTGATCTGCTCTCTGCTCTCTGATCTGCTCTCTGCTCTACTCTCTGCTCTACTCTCTACTCTCTACTCTCTGCTCTACTCTCTGCTCTACTCTCTACTCTCTGCTCTGCTCTCTACTCTACTCTCTGCTCTCTGATCTGCTCTCTGCTCTCTGCTCTACTCACTGCTCTCTTCTCTCTGATATGCTCTCTGCTCTACTCTCTGTTCTCTGATCTGCTCTACTCTCTGCTCTTTGCTCTACTCTCTGCTCTCTGATCTGCTCTCTGCTCTACTCTCTACTCTCTGCTCTACTCTCTGCTCTCTGCTCTACTCTCTGCTCTCTGATCTGCTCTACTCTCTACTCTCTACACTCTGCTCTACTCTCTGCTCTACTCTCTGCTCTACTCTCTGCTCTCTGATCTGCTCTCTGATCTGCTCTCTGATCTGCTCTCTGCTCTCTGCTCTACTCTCTGCTCTCTGCTCTTTGATCTGCTCTCTGATCTGCTCTCTGATCTGCTCTCTACTCTCTGCTCTACTCTCTGCTCTACTCTCTGCTCTCTGCTCTCTGATCTGCTCTCTGATCTGCTCTCTGATCTGCTCTCTGCTCTCTGCTCTACTCTCTGCTCTCTGCTCTACTCTCTGCTCTCTGCTCTACTCTCTGCTCTACTCTCTGCTCTCTGCTCTACTCTTTGCTCTCTGCTCTGCTCTCTGCTCTACTCTCTACTCTCTGCTCTACTCTCTGCTTTCTGCTCTCTGCCCTCTGATCTGCTCTCTGCTCTACTCTCTGCTCTACTCACTGCTCTCTGCTCTACTCTCTGCTCTACTCTCTGCTCTTCTCTCTGCTCTCTGCTCTACTCTCTGCTCTAGTCTTTGCTCTAGTCTCTGCTCTAGTCTCTGCTCTACTCTCTGCTCTACTCTCTGCTCTACTCACTGCTCTCTGCTCTACTCACTGCTCTCTGCTCTACTCTCTGCTCTACTCTCTGCTCTACTCTCTACTCTACTCTCTGCTCTAGTCTCTGCTCTACAACGCAGCTCCTCTATGAGGCCCCTTTCATCTCTGTTCACCCAATCATGTCTGAAGGGCTAATTATCAGCTGAGCTTGGCACAGGGAGTCAGAGGGTGATCCTAGAGAGGTCTTTCACTAGTCATTCTGTCTGGGAGTCAGAGGGTGATCCTAGAGAAGTCATTCTGTCAGGGAGTCAGAGGGTGATCCTAGAGAAGTCATTCTGTCAGGGAGTCAGAGGGTGATCCTAGAGAAGTCATTCTGTCAGGGAGTCAGAGGGTGATCCTAGAGAAGTCATTCTGTCAGGGAGTCAGAGGGTGATCCTAGAGAAGTCATTCTGTCAGGGAGTCAGAGGGTGATCACAGAGAAGTCATTCTGTCAGGGAGTCAGAGGGTAAACCTAGAGAAGTCATTCTGTCAGGGAGTCAGAGGGTGATCCTAAAGAAGTCATTCTGTCAGGGAGTCAGAGGGTGATCCTAGAGAAGTCATTCTGTCAGGGAGTCAGAGGGTGATCACAGAGAAGTCATTCTGTCAGGGAGTCAGAGGGTAAACCTAGAGAAGTCATTCTGTCAGGGAGTCAGAGGGTGATCCTAAAGAAGTCATTCTGTCAGGGAGTCAGAGGGTGATCCTAGAGAAGTCTGTCTTTAGTCATTCTGTCAGGGAGTCAGAGGGTGATCCTAGAGAAGTCTGTCTCTAGTCATTCTGTCAGGGAGTCAGAGGGTGATCCTAGAGAAGTCTGTCTCTAGTCATTCTGTCAGGGAGTCAGAGGGTGATCCCAGAGAGGTCTGTCTCTAGTCATTCTGTCAGGGAGTCAGAGGGTGATCCCAGAGAGGTCTCTCTCTAGTCATTCTGTCAGGGAGTCAGAGGGTGATCCTAGAGAAGTCTGTCTCTAGTCATTCTGTCAGGGAGTCAGAGGGTGATCCCAGAGAGGTCTGTCTCTAGTCATTCTGTCAGGGAGTCAGAGGGTGATCCTAGAGAGGTCTTTCACTAGTCATTCTGTCAGGGAGTCAGAGGGTGATCCCAGAGAGGTCTCTCTCTAGTCATTCTGTCCAGCCACTGATCCTGAATACAGAGGCCAGACCAGGAAAAGTACATTGTACATGATTCAGCCCAGTTACTTTTACATTTGATACCTGAGAATATTGTAGCAATTACATTTACTTTAGATACTTAAGTATATTTAAAACTAAATGATTTTTAGACTTTTACTCAAGTAGTATTTTACTGGGTGACTTTCACTTTTATGTGAGTCATTTTCTATTAAGGTATCTTTACTTTTACTCAAGTAGGACAATTGAGGACTTTTTCCACCCCTGCCTGTACTGTACAGCGGTAACTGAGAAGGCCTCTCCATTAGGGGACACTCAGGGGGGACACTCAGGGGGACTAAGGTCCCAGGAACAAGAAGAAGAGACTCTAAGTTCACTCCGGGGGCCTCATACAGACTCAGATGAGAACGCACACGTTATCATTTGATGCCAACGGGATTTGTGGAAATTCAAGTTCAGTGCATATTTCAAATCAGAACAGTGTGTGTGTGTGTGTGTGTGTATGTTTCAACGTCTATATGTGTGTGTGTGCGCATGTTGCAGCGTACATGTGTGTGTGTGTGTGGTGTGTGGTGTGTGGTGTGTGTGTGTGAGTGTGAGTGTGAGTGTGTGTGTGAGTGTGAGTGTGAGTGTGTGTGTGTGTGTGTGGTGTGTGGTGTGTGTGTGTACCTGGCGAAGCCGACTCCTCTGCTGACCCCGGTGGCGTCCCGTAGTACCCGTGTTGAGATGACGTGACCGAACGGTTTCAGCATGTTCTCCAGCTCCTGCTCATCCATGGACACAGGCAGGTTGGAAACGTACAGGTTAGTGGGATCCTGTTCCTGTTGCTGTGGGGGGGGGGTAGAGAGGGAGGGGGAGAGCGAGAGGGAGGGAGGGAGGGAGGGAGGGAGGGAGGGAGGGAGGGAGGGAGGGAGAGGGATGGAAGGTTATCACTCATCCATGGATACAGGCAGGTTGGAGATGTTATGATATAAAACACTCCAGACAGACTCAATGGAAAACACTCCAGACTGACTCAATATAAAACACTCCAGACAGACTCAATGTAAAACACTCCAGACAGACTCAATGTAAAACACTCCAGACTCAATGTAAAACACTCCAGACTCAATGTAAAACACTCCAGACTGACTCAATGTAAAACACTCCAGACTCAATGTAAAACACTCCAGACTGACTCAATGTAAAACACTCCAGACTGACTCAATGTAAAACAGTCCAGACTGACTCAATGTAAAACACTCCAGACTCAATGTAAAACACTCCAGACTAAATCAATGTAAAACACTCCAGACAGACTCAATGTAAAACACTCCAGACTCAATGTAAAACACTCCAGACTGACTCAATGTAAAACACTCCAGACTCAATGTAAAACACTCCAGACTGACTCAATGTAAGACACTCCAGACTGACTCAATGTAAAACACTCCAGACTGACTCAATTTAAAACCCTCCAGACAGACTCAATGTAAAACACTCCAGACTCAATGTAAAACAATCCAGACGGACTCAATGTAAAACACTCCAGACAGACTCAATGTAAAACACTCCAGACTCAATGTAAAACACTCCAGACTGACTCAATGTAAAACACTCCAGACAGACTCAATGTAAAACACCCCAGACAGACTCAATGTAAAACACTCCAGACAGACTCAATGTAAAACACTCCAGACAGACTCAATGTAAAACACTCCAGACAGACTCAATGTAAAACACTCCAGACAGACTCAATGTAAAACACTTCAGACAGACTCAATATAAAACACTCCAGACAGACTCAATGTAAAACACTCCAGACAGACTCAATGTAAAACACTCCAGACAGACTCAATATAAAACACTCCAGACTGACTCAATGTAAAACACTCCAGACTCAATGTAAAACACTCCAGACAGACTCAATGTAAAACACTCCAGACTGACTCAATGTAAAACACTCCAGACAGACTCAATGTAAAACACTCCAGACAGACTCAATGTAAAACACTCCAGACTCAATGTAAAACACTCCAGACAGACTCAATGTAAAACACTCCAGACAGACTCAATGTAAAACACTCCAAACTCAATGTAAAACACTCTAGACAGACTCAATGTAAAACACTACAGACTGAATCAATGTAAAACACTCCTGACTCAATGTAAAACACTCCAGACTGACTCAATGTAAAACACTCCAGACTCAATGTAAAACACTCCAGACAGACTCAATGTAAAACACTCCAGACAGACTCAATGTAAAACACTCCAGACAGACTCAATGTAAAACACTCCAGACAGACTCAATGTAAAACACTCCAAACAGACTCAATGTAAAACACTCCAGACAGACTCAATGTAAAACACTCCAGACTGACTCAATGTAAAACACTCCAGACTCAATGTAAAACACTCCAGACTCAATGTAAAACACTCAAGACAGACTCAATGTAAAACACTCCAGACTGACTCAATGTAAAACACTCCAGACAGACTCAATATAAAACACTCCAGACAGACTCAATGTAAAACACTCCAGACAGACTCAATGTAAAACACTCCTGACAGACTCAATGTAAAACACTCCAGACTGACTCAATGTAAAACACTCCAGACAGACTCAATGTAAAACACTCCAGACTGACTCAATGTAAAACACTCCAGAATGACTCGATGTAAAACACTCCAGACTCAATGTAAAACACTCCAGACTGACTCAATGTAAAACACTCCAGACTCAATGTAAAACACTCCAGACAGACTCAATGTAAAACACTCCAGACTGACTCAATGTAAAACACTCCAGACAGACTCAATGTAAAACACTCCAGACAGACTCAATGTAAAACACTCCAGACTCAATGTAAAACACTCCAGACAGACTCAATGTAAAACACTCCAGACAGACTCAATGTAAAACACTCCAAACTCAATGTAAAACACTCTAGACAGACTCAATGTAAAACACTACAGACTGAATCAATGTAAAACACTCCTGACTCAATGTAAAACACTCCAGACTGACTCAATGTAAAACACTCCAGACTCAATGTAAAACACTCCAGACAGACTCAATGTAAAACACTCCAGACAGACTCAATGTAAAACACTCCAGACAGACTCAATGTAAAACACTCCAGACAGACTCAATGTAAAACACTCCAAACAGACTCAATGTAAAACACTCCAGACAGACTCAATGTAAAACACTCCAGACTGACTCAATGTAAAACACTCCAGACTCAATGTAAAACACTCCAGACTCAATGTAAAACACTCAAGACAGACTCAATGTAAAACACTCCAGACTGACTCAATGTAAAACACTCCAGACAGACTCAATATAAAACACTCCAGACAGACTCAATGTAAAACACTCCAGACAGACTCAATGTAAAACACTCCTGACAGACTCAATGTAAAACACTCCAGACTGACTCAATGTAAAACACTCCAGACAGACTCAATGTAAAACACTCCAGACTGACTCAATGTAAAACACTCCAGAATGACTCGATGTAAAACACTCCAGACTCAATGTAAAACACTCCAGACTGACTCAATGTAAAACACTCCAGAATCAATGTAAAACACTCCAGACTCAATGTAAAACACTCCAGACTGACTCAATGTAAAACACTCCAGACAGACTCAATATAAAACACTCCAGACTGACTCAATGTAAAACACTCCAGACTCAATGTAAAACACTCCAGACAGACTCAATGTAAAACACTCCAGACTGACTCAATGTAAAACACTCCAGACAGACTCAATGTAAAACACTCCAGACAGACTCAATGTAAAACACTCCAGACAGACTCAATGTAAAACACTCCAGAAAGACTCAATGTAAAACACTCCAGACTCAATGTAAAACACTCCAGACAGACTCAATGTAAAACACTCCAGACAGACTCAATGTAAAACACTCCAAACTCAATGTAAAACACTCTAGACAGACTCAATGTAAAACACTACAGACTGAATCAATGTAAAACACTCCAGACTCAATGTAAAACAATCCAGACTGACTCAATGTAAAACACTCCAGACAGACTCAATGTAAAACACTCCAGACAGACTCAATGTAAAACACTCCAGACAGACTCAATGTAAAACACTCCAGACAGACTCAATGTAAAACACTCCAAACAGACTCAATGTAAAACACTCCAGACAGACTCAATGTAAAACACTCCAGACTGACTCAATGTAAAACACTCCAGACTCAATGTAAAACACTCCAGACTCAATGTAAAACACTCAAGACAGACTCAATGTAAAACACTCCAGACTGACTCAATGTAAAACACTCCAGACAGACTCAATATAAAACACTCCAGACAGACTCAATGTAAAACACTCCAGACAGACTCAATGTAAAACACTCCAGACAGACTCAATGTAAAACACTCCAGACTGACTCAATGTAAAACACTCCAGACAGACTCAATGTAAAACACTCCAGACTGACTCAATGTAAAACACTCCAGACTGACTCGATGTAAAACACTCCAGACTCAATGTAAAACA
>NC_092148.1:4692737-4697737 GCF_045791955.1 Oncorhynchus clarkii lewisi
ATGAAGGGGAGGAGACGGGTTAAAGGATATTTTTCAAGCCTTGAGACATGGATTGTGTCTGTGTGCCATTCAGAGGGTGAATGGGCAAGACAGAAGATTTAAGTGTCTTTAAACGGGGTTTGGTAGTGGGTGCCTTTAAACGGGGTTTGGTAGTGGGTGCCTTTAAACGGGGTTTGGTAGTGGTGCCTTTAAACGGGGTTTGGTAGTGGTGCCTTTAAACAGGGTTTGGTAGTGGGTGCCTTTAAACGGGGTATGGTAGTGGGTGCCAGGCACACCAGTTTCAGTGTTAAGAACTACAACACCTCTGTGTTTTTCCACGCTCAACAGTTCCCTGAGTGAATCAAGAACGGTCCACCACCCAAAGGACATCCAGACAACTTGACAACTGTGGGAAGCATTGGAGTCAACATGGGGCCAGCATCTCTGTGGAATGCTTTCGACACCTTGTGAGGCTGTTCTGAGGGCAAAAGCAGGTGCAACTCAATATTAGGACGGTGTTCATAGGCCTAGAGTACCTAGGTTCCAAAACAATTATTCAGCTAAACCAATAGGAGAACCCTTTTAGGTTCCAGGTAGAACCCTTTTGGATCCCAAATAGAACCCTCTGTGGAACGGGTTATACGTGGAACACAAAAGGGTTCTACCTGGAACCTAAAAGGGTTCTACTTGGAACCTAAAAGGGTTCTACCTGGAACCTAAAAGGGTTTTCCTATTGGTTTAGCTGAAGAATTGTTTTGAAACCTAGGTACTCTAGGCCTATGAACACCTTCCTAATATTCTCCAAAAGGTTTTCTTATGAGGACAGCCGAAGAACCCTTTGATGTTCTAGATACAGATGCCCTCTTAATTTGACCCCGTTTCTCACATCAGAAAAATAATCCTGCAGCAACAGGAAATGTTTAATTATTATATGGATTATAATGAATGGGCATTTTGTTTTGTATTTGTTTGATACATTTTCCATCAGGGCAAATCAAGTCTGACATTTTAAAGTGGAAAGTACAAACTTCAGAAGCCTTTTTTAAAACCTTGAATTCACTACGAAATGTCCTGCAACAACAGGATCATCAAATTAAGATGAGGCACCTTTTTGTCTCAGAGTGGCAGATGGCTTTATAGAAGTCTGGTCAGAAGCAGTGTATTATGACATCATCAGAGTGCGGTGGATGGCTTTATAGAAGTCTGATCAGAAGCCGTGTATTATGACATCGTCAGAGTGCGGTGGATGGCTTTATAGAAGTCTGGTCAGAAGCAGTGTATTATGACATCATCAGAGTGCGGTGGATGGCTTTATAGAAGTCTGGTCAGAAGCAGTGTATTATGACATCATCAGAGTGCGGTGGATGGCTTTATAGAAGTCTGGTCAGAAGCAGTGTATTACGACGTCATCTCCAAAATATCACTATTTTTTAAACAAGCCATAGAAGGATGGTTGCAATTTCAGTTTAATCCACCAGAAAATACCAAATGAATATTACAACGAATACTTTATACTGAACAAAAATATAAACGCAACATGCAACAATTTCAAAGATTTTTACAGATTTACAGTTCATAGAAGGAAATCAGTCTATTGTAATAAATTAATTAGGCTTTAATTTATGGATTTCACATGACTGGGAATACAGATATGCATCTGTTGGTCACAGAAACCTTCACAAAAACGTAGAGGAGTGGATCAGAAAACCAGTCAGTATCTGGTGTGACCACAATTTGCCTCATGGAGCATGACACATCTCGTTCACATGGAGTTGATCAGGCTAATGATTGTGGCCTGTGGAATGTTGTCCCACTGCTCTTCAAATGGCTGTGTGAAGTTGCTGAATATTGGCTCGGGACATCAAAACACACTGTCGTACACATCGATCCAGAGCATCCCAAATATGCTCCAACCAAATTGTATTAGTCAAATGTGCCGCACACAACAGATGTAGACCTTACAGTGAAATGTTTACTTCTGAGCCCCTAACCAACAATGCAGTTAAAAAAAGAAGGATCGGACCGTTTTATAAAAAAATTATCCTAAAATGACATCCCCAAATCTAACTGCCTGCAGCTCAGGCCCTGAAGCAACGATATGCATATGCTTGATACCATTTGAAAGGAAACACTTTGAAGTTTGTGGAAATGTGAAATGAATGTAGGAGAATATAACACATTAGATCTGGTAAAAGACAATACAAAGAAAAAAAGAAAAAAATATATTTTATTTTTTTGTACCATCATCTTTGAAATGCAAGAGAAAGGCCATAATGTATTATTCCAGCCCAATTGCAATTTAGATCTTGGCCACTAGATGGCAGCAGTGTATGTGCAAAGTTTTAGTCTGATCCAATGAACCATTGCATTTCTGTTCAAAATGTTGTATCAAGACTGCCCCCATGTGCCTAATATGTTTATTCATACATGTTCATGTTCAAAACTGTGCACTCTTCTCAAACAACTATTTCACTGTAATAGCTCATGTAAATTGGACAGTGCAGTTAGATAAACAAGAATTTAAGATTTCTGAGGTCAGGTGCCACAAAAAATGACTTAGGAAAATTGCAATTGGCTCAGGACAGGGCAGCACGGCTGGCCCTCAGGACAGGGCAGCACGGCTGGCCCTCAGGACAGGGCAGCACGGCTGGCCCTCAGGACAGGGCAGCACGGCCGGCCCTCAGGACAGGGCAGCACGGCCCTTGGATGTACACAGACAGCTAACATTAATAATAGCTGCTGCCTTGACAGGAACTAATGGGGATCCTTAATAAACCCCAGGAAGAGTAGCTGCTGCCTTGGCAGGAACTAATGGGGATCCTTAATAAACCCCAGGAAGAGTAGCTGCTGCCTTGGCAGGAACTAATGAGGATCCATAATAAACCCCAAGAAGAGTAGCTGCTGCCTTGGCAGGAACTAATGAGGATCCATAATAAACCCCAGGAAGAGTAGCTGCTGCCTTGGCAGGAACTAATGAGGATCCATAATAAACCCCAGGAAGAGTAACTGCTGCCTTGGCAGGAACTAATGAGGATCCATAATAAACCCCAGGAAGAGTAGCTGCTGCCTTGGCAGGAACTAATGAGGATCCATAATAAACCCCAGGAAGAGTAACTGCTGCCTTGGCAGGAACTAATGAGGATCCATAATAAATACAAATACAAACTAGACCCCAGAACAAAACAGAACAAAACAACAAACCCTCACTATAGTCAGTACGTCAGGCCATGTGGGACTAAACTAGACCCCACAACACAACAACAAACCCTCACTGTAGTCAGTACGTCAGGCCATGTGGGACTAAACTAGACCCCACAACACAACAACAAACCCTCACTATAGTCAGTACGTCAGGCCATGTGGGACTAAACTAGACCCCACAACACAACAAAAAACCCTCACTATAGTCAGTATGTCAGGCCATGTGGGACTAAACTAGACCCCACAACAACAAACCCTCACTATAGTCAGTATGTCAGGCCATGTGGGACTAAACTAGACCCAACGACAACAAACCCTCACTATAGTCAGTGTGTCAGGCCATGTGGGACTAAACTAGACCCCACAACAACAAACCCTCACTATAGTCAGTATGTCAGGCCATGTGGGACTAAACTAGACCCCACAACAGTAACATACACTGACAGATGTGCTTGCTTTCTCATCACCAGGCAGAGCAGCCTACTGTGCAGCAGGTTACGTGGTGCTACATGAATACAGAACGAGTCCATACTACTGACTGCTGCTTTTTTCTCCTGGGCTGTCCTAAACGGCACCCTGCTCCCTAACAAGTGTACTAGGTTTGAACAGAGCCTTATGGGGCCCTAGTTAAAAGTAGTGCACTTGAAATAGGGAATATGGGTGCCGTTTGGGAGCCAGGCGTGACGTCTCGCAGCCACGTTGTTTTAGACGAACAGCCGTAAACTAGTGTGTCAGCTCTGAGATCTCTGCTCCAGGCCATCAGCTTGGCTCTCATGTTGACACAGCATCTTCACTCATATCCCGGGTGGGGGGACAGGACACACACACACAGTCATGTTGACACAGCATCTTCATGTCCCAGGGGCTACCGGCACTGGGAAGCTAGTTGGTAATGACTGCTGTGACTGATGCTGTAGAAAGAGGCTTCCCATCCCTCCATGAGATATCAGGCTAACGCTAGCTAACACACACACACACACTCCTCCATGAGATATCAGGCTAACGCTAGCTAACACACACACACACACACTCCTCCATGAGATATCAGGCTAACGCTAGCTAACACACACACACACACACACATCCATGAGATATCAGGCTAACGCTAGCAAACACACACACACACACACACACACATCCATGAGATATCAGGCTAACGCTAGCTAACACACACACACACACACACACACACACACACACACACACACACACACACACACACACACCTCCATGAGATATCAGGCTAATGCTAGCTAACACACACACACACTCTTCCAGGAGATATCAGGCTAACGCTAGCTAACACACACACACACACACACCCCTCCTTTAGATATCAGGCTACCGCTAGCTAACACACACACACCCCTCCTTTAGATATCATGCTAACGCTAGCCAACACACACACACCCCTCCTATAGATATCAGGCTAACGCTAGCTAACCCACACACACACAAAAAACACACACACAAAAAACACACACACACACACACACAAAGCTCCATGAAATATCAGGCTAACGCTAGCTGAATGCTAATGCTAGATAAAGTTCACCAGGGTCTCCAGGGCCTTTCAGCTGAATGGGATCTCGTCAGCAGGCCAGCGAGGCAAAATATAGGGGCTGCGTTCCAAATGGAAGCCAATTCCAAAGGGAGGGAGGGAGGGAGGGAGGGAGGGAGGGAGGGAGGGAGGGAGGGAGGGAGGGAGGGAGGGAGGGAGGGAGGGAGAAAGACAGAAAGTGAGGGAGGGAGAGAAAGACGGAAAGTGAGGGAGGGTGAGAGAGAGAAAGGGAGGGAGGGAGGGAGGGAGGGAGGGAGGG
>NC_092148.1:4702737-4722737 GCF_045791955.1 Oncorhynchus clarkii lewisi
GGCTGAATGCTGGCTGGTATAACTCAACTGACTGGCTGAATGCTGGCTGGTATAACTCAACTGACTGGCTGCATGCTGGCTGGTATAACAACTGACTGGCTGGCTGGCTGGTATAACTCAACAGACTGGCTGAATGCTGGCTGGTATAACAACTGACTGGCTGGCTGGCTGGTATAACTCAACAGACTGGCTGAATGCTGGCTGGTATAACTCAACTGACTGGCTGAATGCTGGCTGTTATAACTCAACTGACTGGCTGAATGGTGGCTGTTATAACTCAACCGACTGGTTGGATGCTGGCTGGTATAACTCACCTGACTGGCTGAATGCCGGCTGGTATAAATCAACTGACACTCTGAATGCTGGCTGGCTGGTATAACTCAACTGACTGGCTGAATGCTGGCTGGCTGGTTTAACTCAACTGACTGGCTGAATGATGGCTGGCTGGCTGGTATAACTCAACTGACTGGCTGAATGCTGGCTGGCTAGCTGGTATAACTCAACTGACTGGCTGAATGCTGGCTGGCTAGCTGGTATAACTCAACTGACTGGCTGAATGCTGGCTGTTATAACATAACCGACTGGTTTGATGCTGGCTGGTATAACTCAATTGACTGGCTGAATGCTGGCTGGTATAACTCAACTGACTGGCTGAATGCTGGCTGGCTGGTATCACTCAACTGACTGGCTGAATGATGGCTGGCTGGCTGGTATAACTCAACTGACTGGCTGAATGATGGCTGGCTGGTATAACTCAACTGACTGGCTGAATGCTGGCTGGCTAGCTGGTATAACTCAACTGACTGGCTGAATGCTGGCTGGCTGGTATAACTCAACTGACTGGCTGAATGCTGGCTGGTATAACTCAACTGACTGGCTGAATGCTGGCTGTTATAACTCAACTGACTGGCTGAATGCTGGCTGGTATAACAACTGACTGGCTGGCTGGCTGGTATAACTCAACTGACTGGCTGAATGCTGGCTGTTATAACTCAACTGACTGGCTGAATGATGGCTGGTATAACTCAACTGACTGGCTGCATGCTGGCTGGTATAACAACTGACTGGCTGGCTGGCTGGTATAACTCAACAGACTGGCTGAATGCTGGCTGATATAACTCAACTGACTGGCTGAATGCTGGCTGGTATAACTCAACTGACTGGCTGGTGGGCTGGTATAACTCAACTGACTGGCTGAATGCTGGCTGTTATAACTCAACTGACTGTCTGAATGCTGGCTGGTATAACAACTGACTGGCTGGCGGGCTGGTATAACTCAACTGACTGGCTGGCTCGCTGGTATAACTCAACCGACTGGCTGAATGCTGACTGGCTGAATGCTGGCTGGCTGGTGTAACAACTGACTGGCTGAATGCTGGCTGGTGTAACAACTGACTGGCTGAATGCTGACTGGTTTGTTTCTGATCTTGGGGAAAAGGAGTTTCATATTTCATATTATATTACATTAAAGTTGATTTAAGACGTTCTTCATAATGTTAATGCCTTTTTCTCCTTTTTTTGCTGATCTCTTTGTACTCTAGTCAAACTGGGTTTGGCTTGGTGTACTGTGTTGAATTTTGGAAGGATGGCTTCAGGGCATGTCTTTAATTGAGAAGTTAGGGGAGAAGAGGGGAGGACAGGAGATGAGGAGAGGAGAGGAGAGGAGAGGAGAGGAGAGGAGAGGAGAGGAGAGGAGAGGAGAGGAGAGGAGAGGAGAGGAGAGGAGAGGAGGGAATAGGAGAGGAGAGGCGAAGGGATAGAAGAGGAGAGAAGAGGAGATAGAAGAGGAGAGAAGAAGAGGAGATAAGTGAGGAGAGGAGAAGAGGGGATAGGAGAGAAAAGTATAAGAGGGGAGAGGAGAGGCGGGAAGAAGGGATAGGTGAGGAGATGAGAAGAGAAGAGGGGATAGGAGAGGAGAGGAGAAGGCGGGATAGGAGAGGGGAGGAGAAGAGGGGATAGGAGAGGAGAGGAGAAGAGGGGATAGGAGAGGAGGGAAGAAGGGTTTGGCGAGGAGATGAGAAGAGAAGAGGGGATAGGAGAGGAGAGGAGAAGAGTGGATAGGAGAGGAGACGAGAGGAGAGGATTAACCTCCACATCTCTCTGTGCTGATTGAGAACTGCTCTTTGGAACGAATCGATGCTTCTCCCTACAAGTTGGTCTCAGCCTATTGTTCATGTGTGCTGGGAGAATGGAAGCTCTCTTTTCATTGTTACGTGCATCACATCCTGTTTAACAGCAGCATAACTACATGTGAACAAGCCCCTATTCACACACTTTAATAGGCATTTTCTTCCATGCCCTCATCTAAGTGCACACACAGTGGGGCAAAAAAAAGTATTTAGTCAGCCACCAATTGTGCAAGTTCTCCCACTTAACAAGATGAGAGAGGCCTGTAATTTTCATCATAGGTACACTTCAACTATGACGGACAAAATGAGAAAAGAAAATCCAGAAAATCACATTGTAGGATTTTTAATTAATTTATTTGCAAATTATGGTGGAAAATAAGTATTTGGTCAATAACAAAAGTTTATCTCAATACTTTGTTATATAACCTTTGTTGGCAATGACAGAGGTCAAACGTTTTCTGTAAGTCTTCACAAGGTTTCCACACACTGTTGCTGGTATTTTGGCCCATTCCTCCATGCAGATCTCCTCTAGAGCAGTGATGTTTTGGGGCTGTTGCTGGGCAACACGGACTTTCAACTCCCTCCAAAGATTTTCTATGGGGTTGAGATCTGGAGACTGGCTATGCCACTCCAGGACCTTGAAATACTTATTTGTCTTTCATAGTTGAATGGTACCTATGATGAAAACTACAGGCCTCTCTCATCTTTTTAAGTGGGAAAACTTGCACAATTGGTGGCTGACTAAATACTTTTTTTTGCCCCACTGTACGGTAGAAAATTACAAGATTATGTTTTAATACTGTTTATGCATCGAATAGCTTTGATTAGTACTCTGTCATCTGTGTCTGTGTGACTGAGTTGGGCCTCTGGGGCTTAACGCGGGCAATTGATATAAGATGGCCTGGTGATAAAACCCTACAGCCTGCATTCCATTGAATGATTAGTGTCTGGGAAATGCTGGCATGTCTACCAGGGCCAGGTGAACCACCCCTCCCAGTTTCTCCCCCACACGCAGCAGATTAACACTGGACTTGTGAGGAGGACCCAGAGTCCCATGTTGCATTAGTATCTGTGTGTTATGGAGTGGCAAACTGAGAAGATGACCTTGTAAAATGATGACCCTGGTTCTCAGCGATCACTTCCGGGTGATTGTGGGTTCTCAGCGATCACTTCCGGGTGATTGTGGGTTCTCAGCGATCACTTCCGGGTGATTCTGGGTTCTCAGCGATCACTTCTGGGTGATTGTGGGTTCTCAGCGATCACTTCCGGGTGATTCTGGGTTCTCAGCGATCACTTCTGGGTGATTGTGGGTTCTCAGCGATCACTTCTGAGTGATTGTGGGTTCTCAGCGATCCCTGCCGAGTGATTGTGGGTTCTCAGCGATCACTTCTGGGTGATTGTGGGTTCTCAGCGATCACTTCCAGGTGATTGAAGGTTCTCAGCGATCACTTCCGGGTGATTGTGGGCTCTCAGCGATCACTTCCGGGTGATTGTTGACCAGCTCCATGGTCTTGAAGTCATCTAAAAGTCTCTCTCCTTTTGGTTATTAATATCCCGCGACAGGCAAAGACCTTTTTGTTGTCTTAAAGGGGCAGTGTTGTATTTTGAGACAGGCTTGAATAAGATACGTAGTCAACAGGCAGAGGGGAGCATATATGTCTGATTCTCTTGTAATAATGGTATTGAATAATAATAAGGCATTTTATTTTAGTGAAGTGGTTTCTGGCATCAAACAACTCAACAACATGTCCAGTCACCGTCTAGTCTGAAGGACAAGTGGATTAACAGGTTACGGTCAAAGATCGGCATGTTTTTGTTCTTTCAAAAGTCTCATGGAATGTAAAACTACCATTGAACACCACACGTTGGCTCCTACTGTAGGCTGAATGACAGAACAGCTATTTACATGTTAAAATATTATGGGATTCATTGGCTCCTACTGTAGGCTGAATGATAGAACAGCTATTTACATGTTAACATATTATGGGATGCATTGGCTCTTACTGTAGGCTGAATGATAGAACAGCTATTTACATGTTAAAATATTATGGGATGCATTGGCTCCTACTGTAGGCTGAATGATAGAACAGCTATTTACATGTTAAAATATTATGGGATGCATTGGCTCTTACTGTAGGCTGAATGATAGAACAGCTATTTACATGTTAAAATATTATGGGATGCATTGGCTCCTACTGTAGGCTGAATGATAGAACAGCTATTTACATGTTAAAATATTATGGGATGCATTGGCTCCTACTGTAGGCTGAATGATAGAACAGCTATTTACATGTTAAAATATTATGGGATGCATTGGCTCCTACTGTAGGCTGAATGATAGAACAGCTATTTATATGTTAAAATATTATGGGATGCATTGGCTCCTACTGTAGGCCGAATGATAGAACAGCTATTTACATGTTAAAATATTATGGGATGCATTGGCTCCTACTGTAGGCTGAATGATAGAACAGCTATTTATATGTTAAAATATTATGGGATGCATTGGCTCCTACTGTAGGCTGAATGATAGAACAGCTATTTACATGTTAACATATTATGGGATGCATTGGCTCCTACCTTAGGCTGAATGATTATTTACATGTTAAAATATTATGGGATGCATTGGCTCCTACTGTAGGCTGAATGATAGAACAGCTATTTACATGTTAAAATATTATGGGATGCATTGGCTCCTACTGTAGGCTGAATGATAGAACAGCTATTTACATGTTAAAATATTATGGGATGCATTGGCTCCTACTGTAGGCTGAATGACAGAACAGCTATTTACATGTTAAAATATTATGGGATGCATTGGCTCCTACTGTAGGCTGAATGACAGAACAGCTATTTACATGTTAAAATATTATGGGATGCATTGGTTCCTACTGTAGGCTGAATGATAGAACAGCTATTTACATGTTAAAATATTATGGGATGCATTGGTTCCTACTGTAGGCTGAATGATAGAACAGCTATTTACATGTTAAAATATTATGGGATGCATTGGTTCCTACTGTAGGCTGAATGATAGAACAGCTATTTACATGTTAAAATATTATGGGATGCATTGGCTCCTACTGTAGGCTGAATGACAGAACAGCTATTTACATGTTAAAATATTATGGGATGCATTGGCTCCTACTGTAGGCTGAATGATAGAACAGCTATTTACATGTTAAAATATTATGGGATGCATTGGTTCCTACTGTAGGCTGAATGATAGAACAGCTATTTACATGTTAAAATATTATGGGATGCATTGGCTCCTACTGTAGGCTGAATGATAGAACAGCTATTTACATGTTAAAATATTATGGGATGCATTGGCTCCTACTGTAGGCCGAATGACAGAACAGCTATTTACATGTTAAAATATTATGGGATGCATTGGCTCCTACTGTAGGCTGAATGATAGAACAGCTATTTACATGTTAAAATATTATGGGATGCATTGGCCCCTACTGTAGGCTGAATGATAGAACAGCTATTTACATGTTAAAATATTATGGGATGCATTGGCTCCTACTGTAGGCTGAATGATAGAACAGCTATTTACATGTTAAAATATTATGGGATGCATTGGTTCCTACTGTAGGCTGAATGATAGAACAGCTATTTACATGTTAAAATATTATGGGATGCATTGGCTCCTACTGTAGGCTGAATGATAGAACAGCTATTTACATGTTAAAATATTATGGGATGCATTGGTTCCTACTGTAGGCTGAATGATAGAACAGCTATTTACATGTTAAAATATTATGGGATGCATTGGCTCCTACTGTAGGCTGAATGATAGAACAGCTATTTACATGTTAAAATATTATGGGATGCATTGGCTCCTACTGTAGGCTGAATGATAGAACAGCTATTTACATGTTAAAATATTGTGGGATGCATTGGCTCCTACTGTAGGCTGAATGATAGAACAGCTATTTACATGTTAAAATATTATGGGATGCATTGGCTCCTACTGTAGGCTGAATGATAGAACAGCTATTTACATGTTAAAATATTATGGGATGCATTGGCTCCTACTGTAGGCTGAATGATAGAACAGCTATTTACATGTTAAAATATTATGGGATGCATTGGCTCCTACTGTAGGCTGAATGATAGAACAGCTATTTACATGTTAAAATATTATGGGATGCATTGGCTCCTACTGTAGGCCGAATGATAGAACAGCTATTTACATGTTCAAATATTATGGGATGCATTTTCTGCAATGTTTTTCTCCACTCTGATAGGTCACTCTGATAGGTCACTCTGATAGGCCACTCTGATAGGTCACTGGCGTTCTAATGGATAGTTATTTGTGTCCTGATGTTGTCTGGTAGTTACTGGTGTCCTGATGGATAGTTACTGGTGTCCTGATGGATAGTTACCGTTGTCCTGATGTTGTCTGGTGTTTACTGGTGTCCTGATGGATAGTTACTGGTGTCCTGATGTTGTCTGGTGTTTACTGGTGTCCTGATGTTGTTTGGTGGTTACTAGTGTCCTGATGGATAGTTACTGGTGTCCTGATGTTGTCTGGTAGTTACTGGTGTCCTGATGTTGTCTGGTGGTTACTGGTGTCCTGATGGATAGTTACTGGTGTCCTGATGGATAGTTACTGGTGTCCTGATGTTGTCTGGTGTTTACTGGTGTCCTGATGTTGTTTGGTGGTTACTAGTGTCCTGATGGATAGTTACTGGTGTCCTGATGTTGTCTGGTAGTTACTGGTGTCCTGATGTTGTCTGGTGGTTACTGGTGTCCTGATGGATAGTTACTGGTGTCCTGATGGATAGTTACTGGTGTCCTGATGTTGTCTGGTGTTTACTGGTGTCCTGATGTTGTTTGGTGGTTACTAGTGTCCTGATGGATAGTTACTGGTGTCCTGATGTTGTCTGGTAGTTACTGGTGTCCTGATGTTGTCTGGTGGTTACTGGTGTCCTGATGGATAGTTACTGGTGTCCTGATGGATAGTTACTGGTGTCCTGATGTTGTCTGGTGTTTACTGGTGTCCTGATGTTGTCTGGTGTCCTGATGGATAGTTACTGGTGTCCTGATGTTGTTTGGTGGTTACTGGTGTCCTGATGTTGTTTGGTGGGTACTGGTGTCCTGATGGATAGTTACTGGTGTCCTGATGTTGTCTGGTGTTTACTGGTGTCCTGATGTTGTCTGGTGTTTACTGGTGCTCTAATGGATAGTTACTGGTGTCCTGACAGTGAGTTGTTGGGTTGAAACCACAGGTCCTGATCCAGGATCAGCTAGAGGAAGTTAGGATGAACCACAACCCCCGGACTGGCTGTGAGACAGGCTGGAGTGTATCCCAAACCTCCCTTCCTTCCATCCTTCCCTTTCATGTTCCTGCCTAGAACACTCTGTTCCCTTAAACAGCAGCAGCAGCTGTTACTACACTACTGACTTTGTCCCTTGTTGCTGTTGTGAGCGTGACCTTGTAGAGACATGACACTGTCTGTCTGTCTGTGTCTGTCTGTGTCTGTCTCTGTCTCTGTCTGTGACTCTGTCTGTCTGTCTGTCTGTCTGTCTGTCTGTCTGTCTGTCTGTCTGTCTGTCTGTCTGTCTGTCTGTCTGTCTCTCCCCCAGGCAACCCCTACTCAGCCCCCCTTTGTTGTCTGAGGCTGTCCTTGGTGGATGAGTATCTGGTACTCAGGCTGTTTTCTGAGGGCTCTTAGTCCTCTCTCTGTCTGCTCTTCTCCAGGCCCAGTCCATCCCAACCCATTCACAGGTCCCTGGGTTCCCTCACTGGGATGATTGAGTGAGGCTGGTTTGACAGGCTGTGTCTGAGTGGTCCCCACTAAAAGCCCTCTCCTCTCCCACGCAGCTGCTAATGCAGGCCCACTGAGATCTGGAGGCTTGGAGTTACTCTCATTCAGACTACTTTACCCATAATTCCATTGGGGACTGTCCTCGCCTCTGAAGCACACAAACCCCATCTTCTCCCATTATCTAAATTTCACCTGTCCATTTACCTCTGGCCATCAGACATGAAGATAGAACACATGTCCTGGACGGGGCCAGCTACAGTGGAGAGTTAAGGGTTAAACTGGTACAACTATACATGTAAACGACCAGCTACGGGTTAAACTGGTACAACTCCACATGTAAACGACCAGCTACAGTGGAGAGATAAGGGTTAAACTGGTACAACTACACATGTAAACAACCAGCTACAGTGGAGAGTTAAGGGTTAAACTGGTACAACTATACATGTAAACGGCCAGCTACAATGGAGAGTTAAGGGTTAAACTGGTACACTACACTTGTAAACAACCAGCTATAGTGGAGAGTTAAGGGTTAAACTGGTACAACTACACTTGTAAACAACCAGCTATAGTGGAGAGTTAAGGGTTAAACTGGTACAACTACACATGTAAACGTCCAGAAAGGAAAGACATCTGTGGGCTGTATTCCCTGATGTTGGGTTGTGAACAGATAAAGTACAGGGGATTGTTGAACAATACAACAGGAGAACAGGGGATTGTTGAACAATACAACAGGAGAACAGGGGATTGTTGTACAATACAACAGGAGAACAGGGGATTGTTGAACAATACAACAGGAGAACAGGGGATTGTTGTACAATACAACAGGAGAACAGGGGATTGTTGTACAATACAACAGGAGAACAGGGGATTGTTGAACAATACAACAGGAGAACAGGGGATTGTTGTACAATACAACAGGAGAACAGGGGATTGTTGAACAATACAACAGGAGAACAGGGGATTGTTGTACAATACAACAGGAGAACAGGGGATTGTTGTACAATACAACACGAGAACAGGGGATTGTTGTACAATACAACAGGAGAACAGGGGATTGTTGAACAATACAACAGGAGAACAGGGGATTGTTGTACAATACAACAGGAGAACAGGGGATTGTTGAACAATACAACAGGAGAACAGGGGATTGTTGTACAATACAACAGGAGAACAGGGGATTGTTGAACAATACAACAGGAGAACAGGGGATTGTTGTACAATACAACAGGAGAACAGGGGATTGTTGAACAATACAACAGGAGAACAGGGGATTGTTGAACAATACAACGGAAGAACAGGGGATTGCTGAACAATACAACGGGAGAACAGGGGATTGCTGAACAATACAACGAGAGACCAGGGGATTGTTGAACAATACAACGGGAGAAGAAGTGATTATGTTTTCCAAAGCTGGGGACATTTCATGTTTGAAATAAGAGTGAGAGACAGAGACAGAGAGAGACAGAGAGAGAGAGAGACAGAGAGAGAGACAGAGAGAGAGAGACAGAGAGAGAGAGAGACAGAGAGAGAGACAGAGAGAGAGAGACAGAGAGAGACAGAGAGAGAGAGACAGAGAGAGAGAGAGACAGAGAGAGAGACAGAGAGAGAGAGACAGAGAGAGAGAGAGAGAGAGAGAGAGAGAGAGAGACAGAGAGAGAGAGACAGAGAGAGAGAGAGAGAGAGAGTCCTGTACTCTTTTTTTCCCCCATAACATGACAGCCATCACTAACTCCTGCCATCACTAACTCCAGCCATCACTAACTTCAGCCATCACTAACTTCAGCCAACACTAACTCCAGCCATCACTAACTCCAGCCATCACTAACTCCAGCCATCACTAAACAGCCATCACTAAACAGCCATCACCAACTTCAGCCATCACTAACTCCAACCATCCATTTCAGCCATCACTAACTTCAGCCATCACTAAACAGCCATCACTAAACAGCCATCACCAACTTCAGCCATCACTAACTCCAACCATCCATTTCAGCCATAACTAACTTCAGCCATCACTAACTCCAGCCATCACTAAACAGCCATCACTAAACAGTCATCCCTAAACAGCCATAACTAAACAGCCATCACTAAACAGCCATCACTAAACAGTCATCCCTAAACAGCCATAACTAAACAGCCATCACTAAACAGCCATCACTAAACAGCCATCACTAAACAGCCATCACTAAACAGTCATAACTAAACAGCCATCACTAAACAGTCATCACTAAACAGTCATCACTAAACAGTCATCACCCAGTCAGTCCACCACACTATAAAAGACGAGGCATCTGTTTTCAATCAATCAGCCAGAGACCACACCACACTGAAAGCTGGCAACACAACACAGAGCAGTCCCGGTGGAATGTCGTTCATGATGTTGTCAACAGCAATAGAAGGAAAGAGACAAAGACTGAAGGATGTGAGGGAGAGATAATGCTGATAATATCCCCACGGGGAGGTACTACTGATGGAAACCTAGAGAGAAACAGGTACAAGGGGTCACATGCAGACAGTGACAGGAGACCCTGGTCAAGGTCAGGTCAGTAATTAGTGTGCTGGAGCCTGTACCCCCACCTCCTCTCCTCCTCTCGCTCCCCTCTCCTCCTCTCCATTCTCTCCCCTCTCCTCCCCTCTCTCTCTCTCCTCCTCCCCTCCTCTCCCCTCTCTCCCCCCAACTCCACCTCTCTCACTCCCCTCTCCTCCTCTCCCCCCCTCTACTCTCTCCCCCCAACTCCACCTCTCTCACTCCCCTCTCCTCCTCTCCCCCCCCCCTCCTCCTCTCCCCCCTCACCTGCTCCTCTCTCTCTCCCCTCTCCTCGTCCACTTCCCCTCTCTCCCCTCTCCTCTCCTTTCTCCTCTCCTGTCTCTCCTCTCCCCTCTCTCTGTCCTCAGCAGTGTTGCTAATAACTCTGTGGGAGCAACACATGCTGTGGAGACTGTCATAGTGGCTGACACAGAGGTCACAGACACTAATAACCATCCACTCCATCCCTTAAAATCAACATAAGATATAGTCGGCCTAGTTGAATCACTGTGCACACTGATAGCAAAGAGATAAGGGTGGATGAGAGAGAGAGAGAGAGAGAGAGAGAGAGAGAGAGAGAGAGAGAGAATGCAGGACATGTTTAATGAGTAACACTAGTGTATAGGGATCTAATCTAAGAGGAGCCTTCCAGCTGCACCCCTAATCACCATTACAGTCTATAGTCTCATAAACTGGGAGGAAGAGAGAGGAGAGGAGTGGGGAGGGGAGGAGAGGAGAGGAGAGGGGAGGGCATTAGGGGAGAGGAGATGAGAGGAGATGAGATGAGAGGAGATGAGAGGAGATGAGAGGAGATGAGAGGAGATGAGAGGAGAGGAGAGGAGAGGAGAGGAGAGGAGAGGAGAGGAGAGGAGAGGCATCACCACTACAGTATAATAACCTGAGCCAGCACATGGCAGGACAGAGGAGAAGGTTTACACAGACACATTATACCACTGAACTAACAGAGTGGCTGAATAGTTTCTCTTCAATTCAACTATTTATGGCATAAATATAATACAAGTGAGAGGATCATTAAAATGATTACTCTAGTCAAACTGTTTGTTTATCCAACGAGCTAATCTTTTCAACAAACAGCTTTTCAGTAACACTCTAACCAAGACATTGACAATCACCTCCAAAGCGCAAACCAACACGTCCAACCATCTTACCAAGGTTCTGTGAGAAAGGAAAGGATTGAGACGTCTGAGATAATAGATAACATTCAAGATGTAACAGGAAGTCACCTTTCACTGAAAGCTGGAGAGAGAGGAGGAGAGAGAGAGGAGTGAGGAGAAGAGAGTGAGAGAGGAGAGAGGAGGAGACATGAGGAGAGATGAGAGGAGGAGAGAGAGAGAGGAGGAGAGAGGAGAGGAGGAAAGAGGAGAGAGGAGAGAGGAGGAGAGAGGAGAAGAGGAGGAAAGAGGAGGAGAGAGGGAGAAGAGAGGAGAGAGGAGGAGAGAGGAGGAGAGATGAGGAGAGAGGAGAAGAGATGAGGAGAGAGGAGGAGAGATGAGGAGAGAGGAGGAGAAGCTGTTTACCTTGTTGCTGTTGTGAGCGTGAAATTGTAGAGACATGACACTGCCTGCCTGCCTGCCTGCCTGCCTGCCTGCCTGCCTGCCTGCCTGCCTGCCTGCCTGCCTGCATATATATACAAAGCTATTGGTTTTGTAAGGAAACCAGGCTATTCAGTCTCTCTCTCTCTCTCTCTCTCTCTAATACAAAGCTATTTGTTTTGTAAGGAAACCAGGCTATTCAGTCTCTCTCTCTCTCTCTCTCTCTCTCTCTCTAATACAAAGCTATTGGTTCTGTAAGGAAACCAGGCTATTCAGTCTCTCTCTCTCTAATACAAAGCTATTGGTTCTGTAAGGAAACCAGGCTATTCAGTCTCTCTCTCTCTCTAATACAAAGCTATTGGTTCTGTAAGGAAACCAGGCCATTCAGTCTCTCTCTCTCTCTCTCTCTCTCTCTCTCTCTCTCTCTCTCTCTCTAATACAAAGCTATTGGTTCTGTAAGGAAACCAGGCTATTCAGTCTCTCTCTCTCTCTAATACAAAGCTATTGGTTCTGTAAGGAAACCAGGCTATTCAGTCTCTCTCTCTCTCTAATACAAAGCTATTGGTTCTGTAAGGAAACCAGGCCATTCAGTCTCTCTCTCTCTCTCTCTCTCTCTCTCTCTCTCTCTCTCTCTCTCTCTCTCTCTCTCTCTCTCTCTCTAATACAAAGCTATTGGTTCTGTAAGGAAACCAGGCTATTCAGTCTCTCTCTCTCTCTAATACAAAGCTATTGGTTCTGTAAGGAAACCAGGCTATTCAGTCTCTCTCTCTCTCTAATACAAAGCTATTGGTTGTGTAAGGAACCCAGGCTATTCAGTCTCTCTCCACCAATCCAGAGCTGACTGTATCCTACAGTGTACTGGTCAATAGGTTCTACTGAATATGAAGATACAGTGCATTCTGTAAGTATTCAGACCCCTTGACTTTTTCCACATTTTGTTACATTACAGCCTTATTCTAAAATGGATTGAATTAATGTTTGTCCTCGTCAATATACACACAATACAATACCCCATAATGACAAAGCGAATTTTAGCATATGTAAAAAAAACTAAAAAAATGAAATACCTTCTTTGAAACCTGATCTAACATCTCTGGAGAGACCTGAAAATAGCTGTGCAGCGACGCTGCCCATCCAACCTGACAGAGCTTGAGAGGATCTGCAGAGAAGAATGGGAGAAACTCCCCAAATACAGGTGTGCCAAGCTTGTAGCGTCATACCCAAGAAGACTTGAGTCTGTAATCGCTGCCAAAGGTGCTTCAACAAAGTACTGAGTAAAGGGTCTGAATACTTATGGAAAGGTGATATTAACTTTTGCATTTTTTTTACACATTTGCAAACATTTCTAAAAACCTGTTTGCTTTGTCATTATGGGGTATTGTGATGTCATTATGGGGTATTGTGATGTCATTATGGGGTGTTGTGATGTCATTAGGGGGGGTATTGTGTGTAGCTTGATGAGGGGGGGATGATTTAATACATGTTAGAATAAGGATGTAACGTAACAAAATGTGGAAAAAGAGGCCTGAATCTCTCACTATCACCATGACCCTCATCCTAGCGAGTACCTATACTTCATCCTCATCACAGTGAGTACCTGTACCTCATCCTCATCACAGTGAGTACCTGTACCCCATCATCACCCTCATCACAGTGAGTACCTGTACCCTCATCCTCATCACAGTGAGTACCTGTACCCCATCATCGCCCTCATCACAGTGAGTATCTGTACCTCACCCTCATCCTCATCAGAGTGAGTACCTGTACCTCATCCTCATCACAGTGAGTACCTGTACCTCATCCTCATCACAGTGAGTACCTGTACCTCATCCTCATCACAGTGAGTACCTGTACCTCACCCTCATCCTCATCACAGTGAGTACCTATACCTCATCACAGTGAGTACCTGTACCTCACCCTCATCACAGTGAGTACCTGTACCTCATCCTCATCCTCATCACAGTGAGTACCTGTACCTCATCACAGTGAGTACCTGTACCTCACCCTCATCCTCATCACAGTGAGTACCTGTACCTCATCCTCATCACAGTGAGTACCTGTACCTCACCCTCATCCTCATCACAGTGAGTACCTGTACCTCATCACAGTGAGTACCTGTACCTCATCACAGTGAGTACCTGTACCCCATCACAGTGAGTACCTGTACCCCATCACAGTGAGTACCTGTACCTCATCACAGTGAGTACCTGTACCTCATCACAGTGAGTACCTGTACCTCATCACAGTGAGTACCTGTACCTCATCACAGTGAGTACCTGTACCTCATCACAGTAAGTACCTGTAACTCATCACAGTGAGTACCTGTACCTCATCACAGTGAGTACCTGTACCTCATCACAGTGAGTACCTGTACCTCATCACAGTGAGTACCTGTACCTCATCACAGTGAGTACCTGTACCTTGGCCATCTGTGCCTGGACTCCGCTGGCCTTTAGAGAGGCTACAGCTTTCTGGGCTGCTGTCTGGGTGTCGAAGTCCACAAAGCCATATCCTGCAGAGGGAGAGACACAGAGGTTCACATGAACAAGCCATATCCTGCAGAGGGAGAGACACAGAGGTTCACATGAACAAGCCATATCCTGCAGAGAGAGAGAGACACAGAGGTTCACATGAACAAGCCATATCCTGCAGAGAGAGAGAGACAGAGAGGTTCACATGAACAAGCCATATCCTGCAGAGGGAGAGACACAGAGGTTCACATGAACAAGCCATATCCTGCAGAGGGAGAGACACAGAGGTTCACATGAACAAGCCATATCCTGCAGAGAGAGAGAGACACAGAGGTTCACATGAACAAAGCCATATCCTGCAGAGGGAGAGACACAGAGGTTCACATGAACAAGCCATATCCTGCAGAGGGAGAGACACAGAGGTTCACATGAACAAGCCATATCCTGCAGAGGGCCTTTAGAGAGGCACAGAGGTTCACATGAACAAGCCATATCCTGCAGAGGGAGAGACACAGAGGTTCACATGAACAAGCCATATCCTGCAGAGGGAGAGACACAGAGGTTCACATGAACAAAGCCATATCCTGCAGAGGGAGAGACACAGAGGTTCACATGAACAAGCCATATCCTGCAGAGGGAGAGACACAGAGGTTCACATGAACAAGCCATATCCTGCAGAGGGAGAGACACAGAGGTTCACATGAACAAGCCATATCCTGCAGAGAGAGAGAGACACAGAGGTTCACATGAACAAGCCATATCCTGCAGAGGGAGAGACACAGAGGTTCACATGAACAAGCCATATCCTGCAGAGGGAGAGACACAGAGGTTCACATGAACAAGCCATATCCTGCAGAGGGAGAGACACAGAGGTTCACATGAACAAAGCCATATCCTGCAGAGGGAGAGACACAGAGGTTCACATGAACAAGCCATATCCTGCAGAGGGAGAGACACAGAGGTTCACATGAACAAGCCATATCCTGCAGAGGGAGAGACACAGAGGTTCACATGAACAAGCCATATCCTGCAGAGGGAGAGACACAGAGGTTCACATGAACAAGTCATATCCTGCAGAGGGAGAGACACAGGGGTTCACATGAACAAGTCATATCCTGCAGAGGGAGAGACACAGAGGTTCACATGAACAAGCCATATCCTGCAGAGGGAGAGACACAGAGGTTCACATGAACAAGCCATATCCTGCAGAGGGAGAGACACAGAGGTTCACATGAACAAGCCATATCCTGCAGAGGGAGAGACACAGAGGTTCACATGAACAAGCCATATCCTGCAGAGGGAGAGACACAGAGGTTCACATGAACAAGCCATATCCTGCAGAGGGAGAGACACAGAGGTTCACATGAACAAGTCATATCCTGCAGAGGGAGAGACACAGAGGTTCACATGAACAAGCCATATCCTGCAGAGGGAGAGACACAGAGGTTCACATGAACAAGCCATATCCTGCAGAGGGAGAGACACAGAGGTTCACATGAACAAGCCATATCCTGCAGAGGGAGAGACACAGAGGTTCACATGAACAAGCCATATCCTGCAGAGGGAGAGACACAGAGGTTCACATGAACAAGCCATATCCTGCAGAGGGAGAGACACAGAGGTTCACATGAACAAGCCATATCCTGCAGAGGGAGAGACACAGAGGTTCACATGAACAAGCCATATCCTGCAGAGGGAGAGACACAGAGGTTCACATGAACAAGCCATATCCTGCAGAGGGAGAGAAACAGAGGTTCACATGAACAAGCCATATCCTGCAGAGGGAGAGACACAGAGGTTCACATGAACAAGCCATATCCTGCAGAGGGAGAGACACAGAGGTTCACATGAACAAGCCATATCCTGCAGAGGGAGAGACACAGAGGTTCACATGAACAAGCCATATCCTGCAGAGGGAGAGACACAGAGGTTCACATGAACAAGCCATATCCTGCAGAGGGAGAGACACAGAGGTTCACATGAACAAGCCATATCCTGCAGAGGGAGAGACACAGAGGTTCACATGAACAAGCCATATCCTGCAGAGGGAGAGACACAGAGGTTCACATGAACAAGCCATATCCTGCAGAGGGAGAGACACAGAGGTTCACATGAACAAGCCATATCCTGCAGAGGGAGAGACACAGAGGTTCACATGAACAAGCCATATCCTGCAGAGGGAGAGACACAGAGGTTCACATGAACAAGCCATATCCTGCAGAGGGAGAGACACAGAGGTTCACATGAATAAGCCATATCCTGCAGAGGGAGAGACACAGAGGTTCACATGAACAAGCCATATCCTGCAGAGGGAGAGACACAGAGGTTCACATGAACAAGCCATATCCTGCAGAGGGAGAGACACAGAGGTTCACATGAACAAGCCATATCCTGCAGAGGGAGAGACACCGAGGTTCACATGAGCAAGCCATATCCTGCAGAGGGAGAGACACCGAGGTTCACATGAACAAGCCATATCCTGCAGAGGGAGAGACACAGAGGTTCACATGAACAACAGTCTAAGTGGATTATCGCACCATGTAAAGTGTCTAGACTCAAAACGCCCAGTAATGTCGCCTTTCTCCCAAGAGTCTGTCCAGCTAAATCCTGTTAAATCCAGGGGAGGAACAGAAAACGACTATTTTGTGTGTTGTTTATGGCTGTCAACGATTTCCTCTGGAACAGGGTGATTCCTGCTCTGTGGTTTTCCTCTTGATCCGTCTAGGAGTTGAACTGTTCAACAGTACATACTAGACTATATGTGTTCTAGAACAGACTGGGTACATACTAGACTATATGTGTTCTAGAACATACTGGGTACATACTAGACTATATGTGTTCTAGAACATACTGGGTACATACTAGACTATATGTGTTCTAGAACATACTGGGTACATACTAGACTATATGTGTTCTAGAACATACTGGGTACATACTAGACTATATGTGTTCTAGAACATACTGGGTACATACTAGACTATATGTGTTCTAGAACATACTGGGTACATACTAGACTATATGTGTTCTAGAACATACTGGGTACATACTAGACTATATGTGTTCTAGAACATACTGGGTACATACTAGACTATATGTGTTCTAGATTATACTGGGTACATACTAGACTATATGTGTTCTAGAACATACTGGGTACATACTAGACTATATGTATTCTAGAACATACTGGGTACATACTAGACTATATGTGTTCTAGATTATACTGGGTACATACTAGACTATATGTGTTCTAGAACATACTGGGTACATACTAGACTATATGTGTTCTAGAACATACTGGGTACATACTAGACTATATGTGTTCTAGATTATACTGGGTACATACTAGACTATATGTGTTCTAGAACATACTGGGTACATACTAGACTATATGTATTCTAGAACATACTGGGTACATACTAGACTATATGTGTTCTAGAACATACTGGGTACATACTAGACTATATGTGTTCTAGAACATACTGGGTACATACTAGACTATATGTGTTCTAGAACATACTGGGTACATACTAGACTATATGTGTTCTAGATTATACTGGGTACATACTAGACTATATGTGTACATACTAGACTATATGTGTTCTAGATTATACTGGGTACATACTAGATTATATGTGTTCTAGATTATACTGGGTACATACTAGACTATATGTGTACATCCTAGACTATATGTGTACATACTAGACTATATGTGTTCTAGAAGGTACTGGGTACATACTAGACTATATGTGTTCTAGAAGGTACTGGGTACATACTAGACTACATGTGTTCTAGAACATACTGGGTACATACTAGACTATATGTGTTCTAGAACATACTGGGTACATACTAGACTATATGTGTTCTAGAACATACTGGGTACATACTAGACGGTATGTGTTCTAGAACGTACTGGGTACATACTAGACTATATGTGTACATACTAGACTATATGTGTTCTAGAACATACTGGGTACATACTAGACTGTATGTGTTCTAGAACATACTGGGTACATACTATACTATATGTATTCTAGAACATACTGGGTACATACTAGACTATATGTGTTCTAGAACATACTGGGTACATACTAGACTATATGTGTTCTAGAACATACTGGGTACATACTAGACTATATGTGTTCTAGAACATACTGGGTACATACTAGACGGTATGTGTTCTAGAACATACTGGGTACATACTAGACTATATGTGTTCTAGAACGTACTGGGTACATACTAGACTATATGTGTTCTAGAACGTACTGGGTACATGCTAGACGGTATGTGTTCTAGAACATACTGGGTACATACTAGACTATATCTGTTCTAGAACATACTGGGTACATACTAGACTATATGTGTTCTAGAACATACTGGGTACATTCTAGACAGTATGTGTTCTAGATTATACTGGGTACATACTAGACTATATGTGTTCTAGAACATGCTGGGTACATATTAAACTAGATGTTTACACACTAGACTGTATGTGTTCTAGAACATACTGGGTACATACTAGACTATATGTGTTCTAGAACATGCTGGGTACATACTAGACTGTATGTGTTCTAGAACATACTGGGTACATACTAGACTGTATGTGTTTTAGAACATACTGGGTACATACTAGACTGTATGTGTTCTAGAACATACTGGGTACATACTAGACTGTATGTGTTCCAGAACATACTGGGTACATACTAGACTATATGTGTTCTAGAACATGCTGGGTACATACTAGACTGTATGTGTTCTAGAACATACTGGGTACATACTAGACTGTATGTGTTCTAGAACATACTGGGTACATACTAGACTGTATGTGTTCCAGAACATACTGGGTACATACTAGACTGTATGTGTTCCAGAACATACTGGGTACATACTAGACTGTATGTGTTCCAGAACATACTGGGTACATACTAGACTGTGTTTCTAGCAGGCAGTCATCATGTCTACAATACAGTACATACTAGACTCTAGAGTGTGTTTATAGCAGGCAGTCATCATGTCTACAATACAGTACATACTAGACTCTAGTGTGTGTCTAGCAGGCAGTCACCATGTCTACAATACAGTACATACTAGACTCTAGAGTGTGTTTCTAGCAGGCAGTCATCATGTCTACAATACAGTACATACTAGACTCTAGAGTGTGTTTCTAGCAGGCAGTCATCGTGTCTACAATACAGTACATACTAGACTCTAGAGTGTGTTTCTAGCAGGTAGTCATCATGTCTACAATACAGTACATACTAGACTCTAGTGTGTGTTTCTAGCAGGCAGTCATCGTGTCTACAATACAGTACATATTAGACATACTAGACTCTAGAGTGTGTTTCTAGCAAGCAGTCATCATGTCTACAATACAGTACATACTAGACTCTAGAGTGTGTGTCTAGCAGGCAGTCATCGTGTCTACAATACAGTACATACTAGACTCTAGAGTGTGTTTCTAGCAGGCAGTCATCGTGTCTACAATACAGTACATATTAGACATACTAGACTCTAGAGTGTGTTACTAGCAGGCAGTCATTGTG
>NC_092148.1:4725237-4735237 GCF_045791955.1 Oncorhynchus clarkii lewisi
AAGTATTCAGCTGTGATTCTTGTTGGGTAAGACTGAGAGCTTTGCACACCTGGATTATACAATATTTGCCCATTGTCATTTAAAACTAATTCTCACGCAGATTTAAGTCAAAAACTGTAACTCGGCCAATTAGTAACATTCCCTGTCTTCTTGGTAAGAAACTCCAGTTTAGATTTGACCTTGTGTTGAAATGTCTTGTCCTGCAGAAAGGTGAATTAATCTCCTAGTATCTGGTGTAAAGCAGACTGAACCAGATTTTCCTCCATGATTTTACCTGTGCTTAGCTCTATTCCGTTATTTTTTTTTATCCTGAAAAACTCCCCAGTCCTTTTACTTGATTACGAGTAAAAGCCCATAACATGATGCAGCCACCACTGTGCTTGAAAATATGGAAAGTGGTACACAGTAATGTGTATATTAGATTTGCCCCAAACATAACACTTTGTATTCAGGACAACAAAGTTAATTGCGTTGCCTTATTTTTTTGCAGTATTACTTTTAGTTCCTTGTTGCAAACAGGAAGCACGTTTTGAGATATTTGTATTCTGAACAGGCTTCTGTCTTTCCACTCTGTCAATTAGGTTAGTATTGTAGAGTAAACACAATGTTGTTGATTTATCCTCAGTTTTTCTGATATCACAGCCATTTAACTAACTGTTTTAAAGTCATTGGCCTCATGGTGAAATCCCTGAGCGGTTTCCTTCCTCTCCGGCAACTGAGTTAGGAAGGACGCCTGTATCTTTGTAGTGACTGGGTGTATTGATACAACATTCAAGGTGTAATTAATAACTTCACCATGCTCAAAGGGATATTCAGTGTCAGTTGTTGTTGTTGTTGTTGTTTTTGTTGTTGTTGTTGTTGTTGTTGTTGTTGTTGTACCTATCTACCTATGGGTGCCCTTCTTTCCAAGGCATTGGATGTTTTTTCAATACAACCAGTCACTACAAAAGGTACTTATTGACTAAAGACATTTCATCTTTTCATTTTTTATTAATTTGTACAACTCAGAGGTCAGTGATACAACTCAGTGGTCAGTAATACAACTCAGAGGTCAGTGATACAACTCAGAGGTCAGTGATACAACTCAGAGGTCAGTGATACAACTCAGAGGTCAGTGATACAACTCAGTGGTCAGTAATACAACTCAGAGGTCAGTGATACAACTCAGAGGTCAGTGATACAACTCAGTGGTCAGTAATACAACTCAGAGGTCAGTAATACAACTCAGAGGTCAGTGATACAACTCAGAGGTCAGTGATACAACTCAGTGGTCAGTAATACAACTCAGAGGTCAGTAATACAACTCAGAGGTCAGTAATACAACTCAGTGGTCAGTGATACAATTCAGAGGTCAGTAATACAACTCAGAGGTCAGTGATACAACTCAGAGGTCAGTGATACAACTCAGAGGTCAGTGATACAACTCAGTGGTCAGTGATACAATTCAGAGGTCAGTAATACAACTCAGAGGTCAGTGATACAACTCAGAGGTCAGTGATACAACTCAGAGGTCAGTGATACAACTCAGAGGTCAGTAATACAACTCAGAGGTCAGTGATACAACTCAGAGGTCAGTGATACAACTCAGAGGTCAGTGATACAACTCAGAGGTCAGTAATACAACTCAGAGGTCAGTGAAGCCATGACTGAACAACCTTTATTTTCCCTCCTCCACCCTTACCCCTCCTCCTCCACCCTTACCCCTCCTCCTCCACCCTCCACCCTTACCCCTCCTCCTCCACCCTTACCCCTCCTCCTCCACCCTTACCTCTCCTACTCCACCCTTACCCCCTCCTCCTCCACCCTTACCCCTCCTCCTCCACCCTTACCCCTCCTCTCCACCCTTACCTCTCCTACTCCACCCTTACCTCTCCTACTCCACCCTTACCCCTCCTCCTCCACCCTTACCCCCTCCTCCTCCACCCTTACCCCTCCTCCTCCACCCTTACCTCTCCTACTCCACCCTTACCCCTCCTCCTCCACCCTTACCCCTCCTCCTCCACCCTTACCCCTCCTCCTCCACCCTTACCCCTCCTCCTCCACCCTCCACCCTTACCCCCTCCTCCTCCACCCTTACCCCTCCTCCTCCACCCTTACCTCTCCTACTCCACCCTTACCCCTCCTCCTCCACCCTTACCACTCTTCCTCCACCCTTACCCCTCCTACTCCACCCTTACCCCTCCTCCTCCACCCTTACCCCTCCTCCTCCCTCCTCCACCCTTACCCCTCCTCCTCCACCCTTACCCCCTCCTCCTCCACCCTTACCCCCTCCTCCTCCACCCTTACCCCTCCTCCTCCACCCTTACCCCCTCCTCCTCCACCCTTACCCCCTCCTCCTCCACCCTTACCCCTCCTCCTCCACCCTTACCCCCTCCTCCTCCACCCTTACCCCCTCCTCCTCCACCCTCTAACCACTAGGCTACCCTGCCGCCTTACCCCTCCCTCTTCCCCCTCCACCCTCCTACTCCACCCCTTAGCCCTCACCCCTCCACCATTACCCCTCCTCCTCCACAATTACACCTCCTCCACCCTTACCCCTCCTCCTCCACCCTTACCCCTCCTCCTCCTCCTCCACCCCTTACCCCTCCTCCTCCTCCACCCTTATCCCTCCTCCTCCACCCCCATCCCCCTTTGTAGCCTAATCTCCGGAGTTCTGACAGTCTGGCGTGGGGCACATCATGGGCAGGGAGAGGCTGTGTCCTAAATGGTACCCTATTCCCTTTATAGTGCACTACTTTAGACCAGAACCTTATGGAATAGGGTACACTACTTTAGACCAGAGCCTTATGGAATAGGGTACACTACTTTAGACCAGAGCCTTATGGAATAGGGTGCACTACTTTAGACCAGAGCCTTATGGAATAGGCTACTTTAGACCAGAGCCTTATGGAATAGGGTGCCCTACTTTAGACCAGAGCTTTATGGAATAGGGTGCACTACTTTAGACCAGAGCCTTATGGAATAGGGTACACTACTTTAGACCAGAGCCTTATGGAATAGGGTGCACTACTTTAGACCAGAGCTTTATGGAATAGGGTGCACTACTTTAGACCAGAGCCTTATGGAATAGGGTACACTACTTTAGACCAGAGCCTTATGGAATAGGGTACACTACTTTAGACCAGAGCCTTATGGAATAGGGTACACTACTTTAGACCAGAGCCTTATGGAATAGGGTGCACTACTTTAGACCAGAGCCTTATGGAATAGGGTACACTACTTTAGACCAGAGCCTTATGGAATAGGGTGCACTACTTTAGACCAGAGCCTTATGGAATAGGGTACACTACTTTAGACCAGAGCCTTATGGAATAGGGTGCCCTACTTTAGACCAGAGCCTTATGGAATAGGGTACACTACTTTAGACCAGAGCCTTATGGAATAGGGTACACTACTTTAGACCAGAGCCTTATGGAATAGGGTGCACTACTTTAGACCAGAGCCTCATGGAATAGGGTACACTACTTTAGAGCAGAGCCTTATGGAATAGGGTGCACTACTTTAGACCAGAGCCTTATGGAATAGGGTGCACTACTTTAGACCAGAGCCTTATGGAATAGGTTGCACTACTTTAGACCAGAGCCTTATGGAATAGGGTGCACTACTTTAGACCAGAGCCTTATGGAATAGGGTACACTACTTTAGACCATAGCCTTATGGAATAGGGTACACTACTTTAGACCAGAGCCTTATGGAATAGGGTACACTACTTTAGACCAGAGCCTTATGGAATAGGGTGCACTACTTTAGACCAGATCCTTATGGAATAGGGTACACTACTTTAGACCAGAGCCTTATGGAATAGGGTGCACTACTTTAGACCAGAGCCTTATGGAATAGGGTGCACTACTTTAGACCAGAGCCTTATGGAATAGGGTACACTACTTTAGACCAGAGCCTTATGGAATAGGGTGCACTACTTTAGACCAGATCCTTATGGAATAGGGTACACTACTTTAGACCAGAGCCTTATGGAATAGGGTGCACTACTTTAGACCAGAGCCTTATGGAATAGGGTGCACTACTTTAGACCAGAGCCTTATGGAATAGGGTGCACTACTTTAGACCAGAGCCTTATGGAATAGGGTGCACTACTTTAGACCAGAGCCTTATGGAATAGGGTGCACTACTTTAGACCAGAGCCTTATGGAATAGGTTGCACTACTTTAGACCAGAGCCTTATGGAATAGGGTGCACTACTTTAGACCAGAGCCTTATGGAATAGGGTACACTACTTTAGACCATAGCCTTATGGAATAGGGTACACTACTTTAGACCAGAGCCTTATGGAATAGGGTACACTACTTTAGACCAGAGCCTTATGGAATAGGGTGCACTACTTTAGACCAGATCCTTATGGAATAGGGTACACTACTTTAGACCAGAGCCTTATGGAATAGGGTGCACTACTTTAGACCAGAGCCTTATGGAATAGGGTGCACTACTTTAGACCAGAGCCTTATGGAATAGGGTACACGACTTTAGACCAGAGCCTTATGGAATAGGGTGCACTACTTTAGACCAGAGCCTTATGGAATAGGGTGCATTACTTTAGACCAGAGCCTTATGGAATAGGGTACAGTACTTTAGACCAGAGCCTTATGGAATAGGGTGCACTACTTCAGACCAAAGCCTTATGGAATAGGGTACACTACTTTAGACCAGAGCCTTATGGAATAGGGTACACTACTTTAGACCAGAGCCTTATGGAATAGGGTACACTACTTTAGACCAGAGCCTTATGGAATAGGGTGGACTACTTTAGACCAGAGCCTTATGGAATAGGGTACACTACTTTAGACCAGAGCCTTATGGAATAGGGTACACTACTTTAGACCAGAGCCTTATGGAATAGGGTACACTACTTTAGACCAGAGCCTTATGGAATAGGGTACACTACTTTAGACCAGAGCCTTATGGAATAGGGTGCACAACTTTAGACCAGAGCCTTATGGAATAGGGTACACTACTTTAGACCAGAGCCTTATGGAATAGGGTGCACTACTTTAGACAAGAGCTTTATGGAATAGGGTGCACTACTTTAGACCAGAGCCTTATGGAATAGGGTGCCCTACTTTAGACCAGAGCCTTATGGAATAGGGTACACTACTTTAGACCAGAGCCTTATGGAATAGGGTGCACTACTTTAGACCAGAGCCTTATGGAATAGGGTACACTACTTTAGACCAGAGCCTTATGGAATAGGGTACACTACTTTAGACCAGAGCCTTATGGAATAGGGTGCACTACTTTAGACCAGAGCCTTATGGAATAGGGTGCACTACTTTAGACCAGAGCCTTATGGAATAGGGTACACTACTTTAGACCAGAGCCTTATGGAATAGGGTACACTACTTTAGACCAGAGCCTTATGGAATAGGGTGCACTACTTTAGACAAGAGCCTTATGGAATAGGGTGCACTACTTTAGACCAGAGCCTTATGGAATAGGGTACACTACTTTAGACCAGAGCCTTATGGAATAGGGTGCACTACATTAGACCAGAGCCTTATGGAATAGGGTACACTACTTTAGACCAGAGCCTTATGGAATAGGGTGCACTACTTTAGACCAGAGCCTAATGGAATAGGGTGCACTACTTTAGACCAGAGCCTTATGGAATAGGGTGCACTACTTTAGACCAGAGCCTTATGGAATAGGGTGCACTACTTTAGACCAGAGCCTTATGGAATAGGGTACACTACTTTAGACCAGAGCCTTATGGAATAGGGTGCACTACTTTAGACCAGAGCCTTATGGAATAGGGTACACTACTTTAGACCAGAGCCTTATGGAATAGGGTACACTACTTTAGACCAGAGCCTTATGGAATAGGGTGCACTACTTTAGACCAGAGCCTTATGGAATAGGGTACACTACTTTAGACCAGAGCCTTATGGAATAGGGTACACTACTTTAGACCAGACATTATGGAATAGGGTGCACTACTTTAGAACAGAGCCTTATGGAATAGGGTGCACTACTTTAGACCAGAGCCTTATGGAATAGGGTACACTACTTTAGACCAGAGCCTTATGGAATAGGGTACACTACTTTAGACCAGACATTATGGAATAGGGTGCACTACTTTAGACCAGAGCCTTATGGAATAGGGTGCACTACTTTAGACCAGAGCCTTATGGAATAGGGTACACTACTTTAGACCAGAGCCTTATGGAATAGGGTACACTACTTTAGACCAGAGCCTTATGGAATAGGGTGCACTACTTTAGACCAGAGCCTTATGGAATAGGGTACACTACTTTAGACCAGAGCCTTATGGAATAGGGTACACTACTTTAGACCAGAGCCTTATGGAATAGGGTGCACTACTTTAGACCAGAGCCTTATGGAATAGGGTGCACTACTTTAGACCAGAGCCTTATGGAATAGGGTACACTACTTTAGACCAGAGCCTTATGGAATAGGGTACACTACTTTAGACCAGAGCCTTATGGAATAGGGTGCACTACTTTAGACAAGAGCCTTATGGAATAGGGTGCACTACTTTAGACCAGAGCCTTATGGAATAGGGTACACTACTTTAGACCAGAGCCTTATGGAATAGGGTGCACTACATTAGACCAGAGCCTTATGGAATAGGGTGCACTACTTTAGACCAGAGCCTTATGGAATAGGGTGCACTACTTTAGACCAGAGCCTAATGGAATAGGGTGCACTACTTTAGACCAGAGCCTTATGGAATAGGGTGCACTACTTTAGACCAGAGCCTTATGGAATAGGGTGCACTACTTTAGACCAGAGCCTTATGGAATAGGGTACACTACTTTAGACCAGAGCCTTATGGAATAGGGTGCACTACTTTAGACCAGAGCCTTATGGAATAGGGTACACTACTTTAGACCAGAGCCTTATGGAATAGGGTACACTACTTTAGACCAGAGCCTTATGGAATAGGGTGCACTACTTTAGACCAGAGCCTTATGGAATAGGGTACACTACTTTAGACCAGAGCCTTATGGAATAGGGTACACTACTTTAGACCAGACATTATGGAATAGGGTGCACTACTTTAGACCAGAGCCTTATGGAATAGGGTGCACTACTTTAGACCAGAGCCTTATGGAATAGGGTACACTACTTTAGACCAGAGCCTTATGGAATAGGGTGCACTACATTAGACCAGAGCCTTATGGAATAGGGTGCACTTCTTTAGACCAGAGCCTTATGGAATAGGGTGCACTACTTTAGACCAGAGCCTTATGGAATAGGGTGCACTACTTTAGACCAGAGCCTTATGGAATAGGGTGCACTACTTTAGACCAGAGCCTTATGGAATAGGGTACACTACTTTAGACCAGAGCCTTATGGAATAGGGTGCACTACTTTAGACCAGAGCCTTATGGAATAGGGTACACTACTTTAGACCAGAGCCTTATGGAATAGGGTACACTACTTTAGACCAGAGCCTTATGGAATAGGGTGCACTACTTTAGACCAGAGCCTTATGGAATAGGGTACACTACTTTAGACCAGAGCCTTATGGAATAGGGTACACTACTTTAGACCAGACATTATGGAATAGGGTGCACTACTTTAGACCAGAGCCTTATGGAATAGGGTGCACTACTTTAGACCAGAGCCTTATGGAATAGGGTACACTACTTTAGACCAGAGCCTTATGGAATAGGGTGCACTACATTAGACCAGAGCCTTATGGAATAGGGTGCACTTCTTTAGACCAGAGCCTTATGGAATAGGGTGCACTACTTTAGACCAGAGCCTTATGGAATAGGGTGCACTACTTTAGACCAGAGCCTTATGGAATAGGGTGCACTACTTTAGACCAGAGCCTTATGGAATAGGGTACACTACTTTAGACCAGAGCCTTATGGAATAGGGTGCACTACTTTAGACCAGAGCCTTATGGAATAGGGTACACTACTTTAGACCAGAGCCTTATGGAATAGGGTACACTACTTTAGACCAGAGCCTTATGGAATAGGGTGCACTACTTTAGTGGATGGTGGTGGGGAGGCTGTGTAGAGTAAAGGGAGGTTATCTCTGGGAAAATGAAGTCCTTTAAATACTTAAGTGGTTTATCTTGCCTCTCTCTCTGTCTCTCCCCCTCCCTCCCTCCCTCCCTCCTCCCCCCCCCTCCTCCCTCCCTCCCTCCCTCCCTCTCCCCCTCTCTCTCTCTCACACACACACACACACACACACACACACACACACACACACACACACACACACACACACACACACACACACACCCCCTCTCCCCCCCCCCCCCCCCCTCTCAGTCATGCCACCCTACATGCTACATATAGGAACAGTCAGGCCACCCTACATGTAGGAACAGTCAGGCCACCCTACATGTAGGAACAGTCAGACCACTCTACATGTAGGAACAGTCAGGCCACCCTACATGCTACATATAGGAACAGTCAGGCCACCCTACATGCAGGAACAGTCAGGGCACCCTACATGCTTGATATAGGAACAGTCAGGCCACCCTACATGTAGGAACAGTCATGCCACCCTACATGCTACATATAGGAACAGTCAGGCCACCCTACATGTAGGAACAGTCAGGCCACCCTACATGTAGGAACAGTCAGGCCACCCTACATGTAGGAACAGTCAGGCCACCCTACATGTAGGAACAGTCAGGCCACCCTACATGTAGGAACAGTCAGGCCACCCTACATGTAGGAACAATCAGGCCACCCTACATGTTGGAACACTCAGGCCACCCTACATGTTGGAACAGTCAGGCCACCCTACATGTTGGAACAGTCAGGCCACCCTACATGTAGGAACAGTCAGACCACCCTACATGTAGGAACAGTCAGGCCACCCTACATGTAGGAACAGTCAGGCCACCCTACATGTTGGAACAGTCAGGCCACCCTAAATGTTGGAACAGTCAGACCACCCTACATGTTGGAACAGTCAGGCCACCCTACATGTAGGAACAGTCAGACCACCCTACATATAGGAACAGTCAGGCCACCCTACATGTAGGAACAGTCAGGCCACCCTACATGTCGGAACAGTAAGGCCACACCCTACATGTAGGAACAGTCAGGCCACCCTACATGTTGGAACAGTCAGGCCACCCTACATGTAGGAACAGTCAGGCCACCCTACATGTAGGAACAGTCAGGCCACCCTACATGTCTCTTGTACACATGGAGCCCTCTTCTAATAGGCTCCTTTGCTGTACAGCGCCTGAGTCTGCACTCCGCACACACAGACATGTGTGTAGGAAGAGGAATTGTTTGTTTCTGTCTCTCTCTGTGTGTGTTTCCTGAAAAGAGGGAGAGGCTGTCTGCTAATTCATCAGTTTCAAGGATTCCCCTCCCACCATCCAGTCCCACCATCCCTCTCCTCCCTCCCTCACTCACACTTTTTCTCTCTTTCTCTCTCTCTCTTCCCCTCTCCCCCTCGCTCTCATAATTTCCCTCTACCTTCCTCTCCCTCTCTCGTCCCTCCTGCTCTTTCCTTCCTCTGTCTCTCCCTCAGACTATTTTTACTGTCCCTGTTAGGAGGGTCGGGGGGCAGAGCTCGTCTTGCCAATGCCAACTCTTCAGTCCCGCTAACACTCATCCTGTAGAATACTCCAACCATCTAGCTGACACTCATCCTGTCCTGTAGAATACTCCAACCATCTAGCTGACACTCATCCTGTCCTGTAGAATACTCCAACCATCTAGCTGACACTCATCCTGTCCTGTAGAATACTCCAAACATCTAGCTAACACTGATCCTGTAGAACACTCCAACCACCTAGCTGACACTCATCCTGTCATGTAGAATACTCCAACCATCTAGCTAACACTCATCCTGTAGAATACTCCAACCATCTAGCTGACACTCATCCTGTAGAATACTCCAACCATCTAGCTGACACTCATCCTGTAGAATACTCCAACCATCTAGCTAACACTCATCCTGTAGAATACTCCAACCATCTAGCTGACACTCATCCTGTCCTGTAGAATACTCCAACCATCTAGCTGACACTCATACTGTC